>NC_056725.1:1078766188-1078976188 GCF_019279795.1 Protopterus annectens
TAATGGATATGGAGAATAGAAGGGGTCCCAGAATGGACCCTTGTGGGACTCCTGTGATAATAGGTAGCAGTGAGGATAGGTTGTTGTCCCATTGAACTGCTTGTTGTCTAACATATAGATAGTTTTTGAACCAGGCCAGATGCCTGATCACTAAGGCCAAGATTAGTAAGGGAGTGGAGTACTTTGGGATAGTTGACCATATCGAAGGCTTTTGACAGGTCCAAGAATATGGCAGATGTTAGTTTACCTAAGTGCTTGTTTTGGTTGATGAGGTTTGTAAAGGAAAGAAGAGCTGTGGTTGCACTGTAGGCAAGGTGGAATCCATGCTGGGTAGGAGAGAGAATTTGGTTGTTAAGTAGGTATGGCATAAGTTGGTAATGTATACATTTTTCAAGAATTTTGGCTGGTGGGGACAGGATGGCAGTAGGGCAATAGTTGGTGAGGTCAGTGGATGTTCCACCTTTATGTAAAAGGATGATGTAGGAGGTTTTCCAGATTGGTGGGATGATGCTTTCTGATATAGATCTGTTAAGTAGAATAGAGATTGGTAGGCAAGTTCATTAGCAGCCAACTGGAGTTACTCTGCTGGGATGCCATCCACTGCTAGGGTAGTAGGTTTAAGTTTGGATAGTAATTGTTTGACATAATTGGTAGGGATGGGTTGGAATTGGAAGGTAGTTTAGGGACTGACTGCAAGTTTGGGGATATTGGTAGTAGTAGTAGTGGGTTGTTGTTGAAATAGTTTAGAGATGGTTTCTATGAAGTATTTGTTGAATGATTCAGGTATGTCTGTGATTTCACCTGTGGAGGTTGGAGATGGGGTGGAGGGTTTGCTGGGGTGAAGTAGTTTATTTATTCCTGCCCAAAACTTTTGGGGGTTGTTTTGGTGACTGTTTTGCAGATGTAGGAAATAATTCTTTTTATTCTGGAGAATTTTTTTTTTGGTTTCATTTCTAAGGTTTTAGAATTGTTCTCTAGTTATTGTAGCTTTTGTGGCTTTCCAGTGATGCCAAGCTCTATTCCTTTGATAAATCTTATTTTTAGTCTCTTTGGTGATCCAGAGGGCAGTATTCATTTTGAGTTTTGTGGTACAAGCTGGGGCATGAGCATTTAGGATTTTTAGAAAAGTGTTGTTGAATTGGATTACAGCTTCTTCTCGGGGTATTTCTTTTAGTATGTTCCAATTATTTGTTTTACTTCAAGTTTAAATTTGTTTAGGTCAAAGTTATTTTTGTTCTGGGTAGTTTGTATTAGTGGAGTAGAGTTGGTATATATTTTTTATTTTAATAAGAAGGTGGGTTGGTGGTCACTAAGGATGTCTGGAAGGACTCCTTATTGGTATGGAGTACTGGTCTTACTTATCAAGATCCAATCTAGAAAGCTTTCTTTGATTTTAGCATTTCATAGCCTAGTGCTAGATTGAATGACTTGGGAGAAGCTGTATATATTAATATGGTTGGTGGGGTTAGTGGTTGAGCAAGTGTTCCAGTCAATATTAAAGTCACCTAGCATGATGGTTTCTTGAAGAAGATTTTGATTAACCCAGTGTAGGAGGGATTCTAGGGAGGGAATATTGTTGCCTGTTGGTATATAGCCAGTGATAACATTGACTGATTTTTTGTCGCTAAGTTTGAGTTTGGCTAGAAGAAGTTCAGAAGTATTGAGGGAGGGGATTGGAGGATTAACAGTACACATTTTAGGTTGTTTTTGTAAAGTAATGCTACCCCACCCCCTTTTTTAGATAGTCTGTCTTTTCATAATACATTGTACCCAGGTGGGAAGAACTCGATGTCTGGTGTTTTGGGTTTTAACCATGTTTCAGTTAAGGATAGTAAATCGGGGGAATAGGTAGATATCAAAGCATGGAGTAGGTGCACTTTGTTATTTATGCTTCTGATATTTAAGCTAAGTAGTACAAGGATATTTTTTTTGTCTAGAGATGGGAGATTTGTTGGGTGAGAGAAATGGGATAGATGGAGTATTTGTGCAAGGATTTGGCCCTGGGATGGGGTGTATGTCTCCAGCTAGGATCAGTTGATGGCTAATATGGTTTAAGAGTTTGGTTAGTTTGGGTAGAATGGCTATGTATCTATTTGTAGTAAGTGATTTGGTAGATATTGTGAAGAGTCTTCCTGAGGGAGGTGGGAGAATAATGTGGTGGTGACTACTTGGGGATATGTGTAGGCTGTAGTGATGGGTAGGAGGTGTGTGAGAGGAAGTATGTTTTGAAGGGGTAGTTAAAGTACCATTATGTGTGGTTTGGTAGGAGGTAAGGTAGTGTGCTGATGCTAGGAGAAAGAGGATGGTGAGATAGACTATGTGTATGGTAACCGGCTTGTGATAGTATGAGTGTGTCATGTTAGTGGGAGGAGTATATGTGGGCGGGGTAAGGGGACTGGTTGATGATGAGGTGTTCACTAGAGAGTGATTGGTGTAGGTTAGGTAGGTGGAGAGGGTAGGTATAAATCTAGGGGTAGTGGGGGCAGGTGGAAAATGGGGGCAGGGTAGGGGAGCAGAGTGAGCTCGAGCAGCAGCGAGGGAGAACGAAGTGGGGTTGCACCGAGAACAACAGATAAGGTGGGTTCCTAAAAAAACAATCAGTATCAGTGTAGACACTAAGCAGGTAAGTTAGGAATAGAAGTCAAATAGTATAGTATGGCCATACAATAAAGATGAATTAAAGAAATTACTTGCACTAGCTTTTGAAAGTCAAATAAGAATTTCATGCACTAGTCTGTGAAAGTCCAAAGGAAAAGCCTGGTAGTAAGATAGAGGGTCAAATGTATCCATTTGTTAGGGAATTATAAGCCCTGGGTCCCAATACACTTCTGAGGAACAGTGTCACCAAACTACAAGAAGTATTGAAGGTAGTCAGTGGAGGAAAGTCTGTTAGTCTGAAAGAATGAGAGGGGGGGGGGCTACAAGAGGGTCATATGCAGCTGTTGCCGTAGCTTATACATGTAAAAGTTTAGGAGCACATTCACCATGAAAGAGGCACATACATTCACTTGTAAAGTAGAGAAGTGTCCTGTCAATGTTATAATAAAAGCTGTAGCAGCACGACCTACTGGAAGGATGTCCAGGAGAGCACTTTTAGTTTTGAGGAGGGGCGCTGAATGTATGAGATCACTCATTTTCTCAACAAACTATAGGCTTAAATCTAGTCATAGGGTATACAGTCACTGAGGGGAATATCCAACTGCAGAAGGGCAGAAGGGCAGAAGGGCAGAAGGGATATATATATATATATATATATATATATATATATATATATATATATATATATATATACATATAGGTTCCCTTCAGAAGCTCAAAATACTGAAATCTCGAATTTCAGTATTTCAAGCCCAAGAAGCCAAATCCACATAATAGTTAAAGTTTAGAAGCACGAAATTTAAAACCTTGAACACCGGAGGTTTTGAATTTTGCGCTTCTAAACTTCCGCTGTGGTCATGTATTCAAGTAAGTATGTGCGTGTGTGTGTTAAGGGGTTTGGGTAGGGGCTGTGGTGTGTGTCAGTGTGTTTTGTTGCTGTGATGTGTGTGCGCAAGTAGAATGTAGCTTGTGTGGTGGTGTTTTATGTGTGTTTGTATGTAGGGCAACCTCGGAGTGAGAATATTTAAGTGGGGGGGTGGGGGGCGCAGCCCCCCTGCTTTCAAGTAGTAGAGTGATTGTGTGTGTTTATGTGGAGGATGGTGTGTGTGTGTGTGTGTGTGTGTGTGTGTGTGTGTGTGTGTGTGTGTGTGTGTGTGTGTGTGTGTGTGTGTGTGTAGTAAAACCGTGATATTCAAAACCTCCGGTATTCGAGGTTCTGAATTTCGCGTATTTTAGTGTTCCTTGTTATGTGGATTTGGCTTCTTGGGCTCGAGATACTGAAATTCGAGATTTCAGTATTTCGAGCTTCTGAAGTGAATCTATATATCTATATATATATATATATATATATATATATATATATATATATATATATTTACACACACACACACACTCACATGTACATCAATCCATTTATAGAGTGTCTTTCATACAGAAAGCTAAGCTTTGACTTTATCCATGTAGGTTGATTAGAAATTGAGTTATTTTTGCTGCTTCTAAAATGCCCATTAGTGGGAATTCACTTCCATGGCATGATGGGAGATGCATTGTTATGCATTACTGCCACTTATATTCTGTTAAAAACAAATCTGTTGCAATTTAGACTAAATTAAAATTTGAGCTCAGGAAATCTTTAACTAATACCGGTGGTTATCACTGTAATACATTATTTCTTAAATAGGAACCCCTCTTTTCCCTTACTAAGAATAGACCAGTTATCATAACTTCATTTTTTTTTGCTAAGGTTGATGAAATAAGGTCAAGTGGGAGTGCATGTAATAATATGTGCTCCTTTTGCAATATGCTTTGCTCACCATTGAGCTTGTTCATGGTCAGTTAACCTGAATTATCATCTGTGTACTCTTATAGGTTCATAGGTTCATCCATGTTTACTAGGCTAATGACCACAAGGGCCTTTTTAAGCCTACCTATGCATCCCAAATCTCTGACAAGCTTTGATACCCTTGAAAAGTGTAAGCATGGGTCTGGGAGATGAACCATTTAGAGGTTACCTGTGCCCTTTAGAGACATAGGTGTCAAACACGGGATGACTTTCTGGTTTCACATCCAATTGTCCAAGTTGCACTTGAATTGGGTATTAAGGAACTCTGCTTCACATGGATGGGGAGCCTGTTTCATAGATGCGGTAGTCTCTGGGATACATACATTACCTATTTCTCCAGCAGGTCCTATTTAAATCACAGGCAAGGCTAGAATGTATAATGCTGGTGCTGTTTGTTTTCTGGATATGTAGGAGGCTTCTTCTGAAGCTCCTTGGTATTACAGTACCTGTACAGAAAATGTTCTCTCTATCAGACTGCAAAACAATTTCTACTAAATGCAAGCAGTCTGATAATCATCTGGCCTCTCCAGCATACTTTCTCCTTTTTTTGTTTTAGACCCACTTAAAGAAGATGCTATCACCATTTCCTCAGGCATCCTTCCACCTATAGATTTATGAAAGAATTGTCTATACTACCTTTTGTTCCCATAGCTCTCAACCAATCAGGGACACGTACCTCAACAGAGTCAAGGACAAATCCAGAAATAATCAGGGATACTGGGGGACACTTACAAAATATTAGTACTATTAATTAGACACATTGACAGAATAAGTGAATGTAAATTAATATCCATTTTCTGAAGTAAAAAGAAGTCTATAAATCTGAGTATTGTCATTATTTATTATGTGTAATTCACCACTTGGTCTCCAAAAGTCACCAGTTTTAGGAGTTATTAAGAGGGACAGAGCTAAAATTTGAGTCTAAATCAGGGGCTTCCCAGGGGGCAGTTGAGAGGTATGTCTGTGCCCACTACTAATTCCATCACCATTAGCTCTGAACAGGAAAATCCCCATTTTACTGCAAAACCATTCCAACTAAAGAAATAGTGGAATACGTTGACAAAATCCTCTCTGATGTTCCACATAAGCAGAAAGCTTACTACAATGTTTGCCATGCTCTGCAAAAAATACATGCTGTTTTCCTTTATTCACCCATACAACCTCTGACTCACTACTAACAAAATGACTGGCAAAAGTAATCAAGCCATAAAGTACCAAAACAATAAACCCCCAAACAATTTTAAACCTATTTCTTTTTCACCTTCAGAAAGTTTTGAAAGAATAGTTTTATGTAATGCACAGAATACCAATAAATCATGACATGAAGTTCCCTATCAATGTGGTTTTGGTCAGGGAAAGCACTATGGCAGTCCTTTACCTCACTGATAGCATCCTCCATGTTATGCATATATGCTTCTTAACTTACTTTGCATTTATTGAGATCACCAAAACCTTTGAATTGGTAGATCATAACCTACTACTAAATTAACTTCTTAATATGTGGATTTACCCTGATACGCTATCCTGAATCAAAGACTTCTTCTGCAACAGAGAATTCAGTGTTAAGACAGGATTTCATTTCCATCCTCTCTTTCCTCCTATCTAAAGACATTTCTCAAGGTTAATGTTATCCCTCCTACTATGTTCAGATTTATAAATGTCAACCAACAGAACTTTCAAAACTCATAACCATATTAATCACCATTCATGCAGTCCTCTGCTGGACCCACTTTTCCCCTCTACAATAGTAAAAAAGCCTCAAAGAAGACCTCCTCAAAGTTTTTAATTGGCTCACCCATATTAGCTTCACCCTACATGTTGAAAAAACACATCTATGATTTCTGGCTTTGGCTTAAAGTAAGGAACAATAGGGAATGAATTAAAATATCCCTTACTTTAAATATCCTGAAGTCTGGCTATACAAAACTTTCATCTTCTATTACCATACCAACTTAGCAAAATCTGAATTCTGAATAACTGCTATTTTTATTAAAATATCTAGTTTCTATCCCAGGAAAGTAGACTAGTCATTGGCAAATCATGTTACTAGCTCAAAATGAATAGGGAACATCAATCCCTGCTGAAACCCCAATAAAAAATAACATCTTTTCAAAGCACCATTAACAGCCTTTGTAGATTTATAACCACAGATCTTGGAAAAGAACACCATTGCTATTACCTCAGAAAACAGTGTCACAAATAAAAAAGGGATTCACTCTGATAACAGCATATGTTTTGCATAAACTCTTAAACTCAGAATCCTTCTGTCACATTGTTAGCAGACTGAATAAAAGATCAGTGAATTATAACTTAAGTTTCTAATCTCATCTCATTTACTGACCCCCATGGAACAAACAAACAAAATGTAAATCATAACTTCTCCCCATATTTGGGTATCCTTCCACTTAAAACTCAGATCTGTCACCTCCTTCTTAGATATTTATGAGTATCTCAAACAATTTATTGCATATTTCATGGAGAGAGGTAGGATAAAACATAAAAAAGATACAGGGGTGCAGAAATCCTATGGTAAAAAAATGCCCAATCCTGGTGTACACACTGGTGCCATGACTGGAAAAATGGCAGTGTAGAATCCTCAAGACGTGGAAACATTCCTACAATGGGTTAAACCAGACTAAGGGTGAGGATGGCTCTCGTGTTGTAGAAGGAAGTAGTAGTCCACAAAAAATGCAAAAACAGCAAAAACTGGCAGGCCAAAAAAGAGCCATAAAGATGAAAGAGTGGACTACTGAGGATAAGGAAAAAAATATATTGCTACTTTTATGCAAGAAGGCCAACATTTTCAGATAAAATATATCCAGAACGATTAAGAGAGAAATTATAGGAAATAAAGTTACAAGAAAGAAAAACTCAAAAGCTTCAAATACAAATTTACATTCATTAATACAACAGATCCATGAAAAACATTACACAGACAAAGAAACTTTGGGCCACTTGGAAAAAGAAGTGACAGGTGAAGTGTGTAAATATAAATAACAAAACCCATTGTTTTTTGAAAGGTGTAAATAAAAACTCAGGCATGGGTATGAAAAAGAGACCTGATATGCTGCAATATTTATGCAAAGTAGATATCCAAACTAATCAATGCAGAAAAGCAGCTCCAAAAATGTTTGAAGAGAAATACAGGCAAAGGCACCCAGATATAGAATATTTCACAACACAAAAAAATAAGAACTCAGAGGGGAAACAAAGAACATTGAATTAGTAAGGTAAAAGTTAAACAAATAGAAAATGAAGATATGGAATACCTGTGAGGTAAAGGATTAGAAAAGCCAACACAAGTGATGCCACAGCATGATGGAATAGTGAGTCCCCAAATTAAGGAGAAACAGGTGGAGTGAGTGACATTTGAAGAATGGACATGGGAAAGAAAAAGAGATTTGATATGGTGCAATACTTATTCAAAGGAGAAAGCAAAACTAAGATATTTGAAGAGAAATACAGGCAAAAGGCACATGCATATGGAAAATCTTTACAATGCAAAAATAAGAAAATAAAGGGGGAAAGCAAAAAAGAGGATTAGTACAGGAGAAGTTAAAGAAATAGGAACTGAAGTTATAGATTACCTGCTAAGTAAATGATTTAGCATAGAAAATCCAACTCAGAAAACATCACAGGATGATGGAACAATGAGTCCTCACACTAAAGAAAAGCAGGTGGAACATGAAGAATCTGTTAGCTTGCCATATGTTGATGTTCTGGAACCTTAAGTAGGAAACCAGAACAAATGTTCTGTTAGAGTTGCACAGCAATAGAAAGGAGAAAGAAACATGAGCAACTCTGAAGCAGACAATGTTGTAGAGTGATGGGCCAATAAGTTCCCATATGAAGGATCAGATGATGTAGGATGCAGCTGAAGAAGATATGTCACAGGAAGATGTTCTGGAGCTTTCTGTAAAATGCCTACAGAAAACAGTAAGCAAGGAGTGTGCTCTCAGTTTAGAAGAAAGTCATCTAAGGCAAGAGTTGCTTGATTAAACAGAGATGGATATACATATTAAACTCGATGAAAGAAATTGATTATAGAAAGTAAATAAGACTCAAAATGTTGGAATTCTGATAAAAATATGAACACAGTAATCAAGGCTATTAAAATAAACTCATGATATAACAGAAGTAAATAGGATATTTACTATGTAGCTCAATTTATAACAGATACAGTCTTACCACAGAAACCGAGCAATAAGGGAAAGGAAGGAAAGAAATCAAATGCCATCATGGAATCATTCAGTTGAGAAAAGTACAAAGTTATTAAGACAAGAAGAAACACTATTAGAAGAATATAGAAGAGGGAACAGATCAACAAAAACACTTAGAAAAACATACCTGGTAAAAGCAATGCACAGTATCAGAGCAAACGAGGATCTGTCATACACTATTGCAAATAAGCCAAAGATATAGAAATTTGAAAGATTTTTTAGTGAAATCAACGTTTGTTTTTCCTGATGTTAGTGTCTATAAAAATCTTTTAGAATATGGCACTAGTACATGTGGTAGATGTAAGGCCTGTAAATATGTTGTGCAAAGTTTTAATAAAATTAATGGCCAATGTTTCCAGGCTAAAGGCTGCTTGCTGTAATACTGAGGGCATTATTTATGCAGTCAAATGTCCCTGTAATAAATTTTACATAGGGCAAAGTAAGAGAGCATTTACAGTAAGGCAACTTGAGCATCTGAGAGATATAAGTAATAATAAAAAGGAAAGCTCTGTAGCGGTACATTTTAATCAGATGCATAGAGGGAATAGTGAGGGACTGAGAGGTTCGGTGTTAGAAAGAATTAATGTTTATATATATATATATATATATATATATATATATATATATAATGATGATTATTTAAAAAAATGAATTACTGTCTAAAGAATATGCATATATTTTAAAATACAATCCTTTGACCCCAAATGGTTTAATTCAGAACTTCATTGGAGGCTTTTTATTTAATTGATCTTATTTATCATAATTGTTTTATTGTTTAATTGTTGTGGGTATATAGGCAGGTGGTGATTTATGTAATGTTATACTCCTTGAAGGCTTGTGTTGCCGAGACGTCAGAGGAATAAAACATGTGGATTTTACAGCCTGGTGGTATTTTTTCTTTGGTGCTTTTCTGCCATGGTTTGCAGAACTAAAGATATCAGCCCAGTCAGTAAAACTTAGAAGTTATGAAAATAAATAAAAAGTAATAGTACAATGTAAGAAATTCATTTATGACCCAAAAAACTTTTATAGAGAACAGGAACAAGAGGCAAAAGAAACAGAGACACAACCAAATAAAGACAAAATAGACACGTTTTAGAGAAATAGTGATGAAGATCCTGTGGAACATAACAAAGATGCTGAATGGATAAAAAAATTAAAAGAAACAAGTAAAAGTTAAAATGTACATAATATAAAATAGAATGAAGTAATGGCCAGAGAAATTGAAACAAAATTAAGAAAAGATCCTAGTTGGAAAGTCCTGGGCCTAGATGCAGTACACATCTTCTGGTTACAAGTATCAATATCTTTGCACAGATTTAGCCCAAAGTAAGAATTACTTATATACTCATCCAAAACAGAAACTAGCCTGGTTAACAGTTGGAAAACTGATACTCGCCCTTAAAAGAGAGCCTGTAAGCTATACTAAAAACTATAGACCAGTAATATGCCTTCTGAAAATATACACAATGTATGCTGGAATTGATGCATACAGAGTTTATAATTATTTACAAGAAAACTCAATCATTGCAATAGAACAAAATGGTAACAAAAGAAAGTCATATGGAACAAAGGATAATTTGTTGCTATATAAAGCCATAATACAGAATTGTAAAGAAGGGGAGGAATCTAAGTGTGGCATGAATAGATTACAGAAAAAAAAATCTGACAGTATCCTACATTCATGGATAAAGGAATGGTTACAGATGTGTAAGATATACCCTACAGTGATCAATTATATTACAGTGACCATGAGAGAGTGGTAAGCCACTTTGCAGTAAAACAATGACAAAGAGACAATTATCCTAGGGATAAAAATTCAAAGCAAAATATTCCAGAGGGATTCTTTGCCACTGCTTTTATTTTGTCTTGCCCTTAACCTATTAAGCTGTTCACTTAACAGATTAGGTCTTGGTTACAAATTTGCTCCCAGAAAGCAAGCTTATTTAAAAACTTCTCCTTTCCTTTGTGTGAATCACTTAAAACTGTATAGTTCCATAGATGAGGAGTTGAAAGCCCAATTTCTACTAGTTAAAACTTTCTCAGTTGACATAAGAATGACATTTGGTCTTGATAAATGTGCAAACGCAATGTTTAAAGCAGCAAAGTAGCAGTACCAAGAAAATATCAGTCTGGGACAGCAATATGATATAAAGAAAATTAGCAGGAAAGATGTCTAAATATCTGGGAACTGATGAAGGATCAGAAATAAAACATGAACAAATGTGAATAAAAGTGAGTAAGGAATACTTCAGGAGACTAAAACTAGTATTACAAACTGCCTTGACATCTAGGAATAAAGTCCAAGTTATTAACAATGTACTGTTCATTTTCTAAATTGCAGTTTTGGTGTGACTGGATCAGTTGGACAGAAAAACAAGAAAAATGCTTCACGCTTATCAAATGATACATAAAAATCAATGTATACAAAGTTATATATTCCATGCTCTGACAAGAGGTATGGGAAGTAGACAAAAATCAGGCAGCAACTGAATGTGCCAAAAATCAAAACAAGGAATATGAGGAGAAGGGCAAGATAAGAAGGCAAGAAATGTGGAAAAGGCATAAATATAGTTGCAAGTACTGAAAACACATGGGAACCTCATGCAGATCAGCATAGGAAGCAGGATTGGTTAAGTAGAGGTGAATTTAAACCAAAACATGAAATGCTGATACTAGCATCTCAGAACAGTTGGCTATATCCACATTGGTTTACAAACATGTCAGAGAAACAGACAGATACAGGTTCTGTAAAACAGAACTGGAAACAGTCATACATCTTGCTGCTGGGCATGATACATAAATGGCAGAGGACCTGTATATTGAAAGGCATAATAATGTGGCAAGACTGCTGCATTGGGGACTGTGCAAACATTACAATATTTAAGTAGCAGAGAAGATTTGGAAACATGAGCCACAAAGTATTATAGAGAACATTGAAGTTTATATCGTATGGGATCACCCATTACCAAGAGTTCAAAAAATAGGTGCGAGAAAACCAGATATAGTGGTCCATGAAAAGAGGACACAAGTAACACTGATCACTGAAATTGCTACACACAGTGATTACAGTGTCCTATGTGCAGACAGATACAAAGTCATAAAATACCAGGATTTGTAGGCAGAAATGACAGCTGTGTGGAAGAAGAATACCCTGACAGTTCCAATAGTCGTAGGAGCAGTTGGTCTCATAAAAAACAATTTACAGCAATATTTAAATATGCTACCAATATATGTAAGTCCATATAAATTGCAGAAGGAGTCATTACTGGGAACATTGCAGGTGCTTTGAAGAGCAGTTTTGGCTATCTATAAAGACTGAAACAATACTAATTTCATGAACTTTGATTATACTTTGACTTAGGAATGGGGTCCATTCCTATCATAATATTAGAAACCCAAAAGACTTGGAGAAAATAAAACAAGATTATATTGGAATGAGAGATGTACTAATTGCCTCTACTGGAGAGTAGCTTATGCATGGAAATTGAAGAAAAGCTAGTTTAGATATTTTCTAGAACAAACTGGACACTTCATATGGGAATGACTGATTTGCTATCTTGTCAGGGTAGAAGGGTATTATTCCCCATGGCTAAAATATTTCTATCTGTGTACATAGGTAGTATAATTGTTGACCTAACCATTCAACAGATATAGACATTTCTAACTAAACAACATTAAATAAGAAAAATAAAGACACTACAAATATTGTAATCAGTTTTCTATGCAATTCTATCAGTTATAGTGTGATTCATTGCAATCCCACAGTATCAAATGCAAAACATCCTCCATGACATAGCAAAGAATCACACTATAAATCACTGAAAATACTGAATGTAGTAAAGATAGCAAAAGGAAAGGTTTTTACACTATAACCATTCAAACACTGGCCACTAATTTGCCTGATTACTGGTAGTGCTACAGAAAGGAATTTTTAGATAAGCTGTAGGGTAAGGGACAGGAGCAGCACCAAGTTTAGGGTTAGCACATATTACTAAGGTAGTGCTTTGACCCCCACCCCAACAGTTAGAGCTACATTTAACAGCATAGTATCACTTTCATCAGTTTTTCTTTTGAAATATTAATAACTAAGTTATTCGCCCCAGTACTACAAGTGTGTCCATTTACCTGATAGTTGCAAAGGCTCCTTCTTGTGCAGTTAAGGTGTTTCCTGACACCCTTCCTCTGCCATTGGTCCCCAAAGGATGCGTAGAATTTGAGTTGGCAGCTAAAGTGAAAGCAGAACCAGCTACTGGCAAATTATTCATATTTCCTAATATTGGCCTCTCTTACTCTGATTTAGTATACAGAATGTTTAAATCAGTTCACCTATTTATATTACCAGATTATTTAAGAAGAATCACGACAATTAATATATCAAAATGTAATACATCAAAATTGATGATTTTCAATGAACCCTTTGAAAACCTTCAAACAACCTAAAAACACATAAAAGGGTTTTTGCAGGGCAAGTCTCACTGTACCCCATATACAAATAACTTTAAATATACCAGTTCTGAGTCTGCATAGCAATGGGGGAAAAAGAAATTTCCTTATTCCACTGTCTGCTGATCTTAGCAAAAATACACACTGTATGCAAATTATCTGTGGAAGTGAGTTGAACACATCCATTCACTTACACTGATAAATGTAGTGAGCCTGTTTCAGTCAAACACTTGGCATATTTAAATAAAAATATTCTACACAATGTTGCAATGTGACTTTGGACTAAAGTAAGCTGTATTTATAATCAGTACAATTATATGTACACATGCTGGTAAACATTTGTACACACACCGGTAAACTTACAGTTTACCTTTAAATAACATCTATAAACTATATTTGCATGAAGCCTCTTGGCAGAATAGTTTAACTGCTTTCTGACCCACATAAATCAATGTGGATTACTGAAAAAAGATTCCAGTACTGCAACTCAATAGAAAAACCAGAACTAAAACAATAAATCACAGAATGGTAAGCCTAATCCCAGATACAGGAATGGCTATATATATCACATTAAGCAAACAATAACCAGCTTTCTGAAATAAACCCAACTCCAAATAATTCAACAACAAGGATTATATGCTAAAATGTTGTGCCAGTGGAATCTTATCCATTTCCATGATTGGCTTACAACAATGATGTATCAGAGACATTCGACAAGCCAAACAAGAATAGGATTTGGCAAGACCTTTGGCACATTATTCCATAGGAGGCATCTGAGCAAACTAAAAGTGATATCAGGCTCTATGCCAGGTGACACATTGTGAGTTTGAAGAGAACATTATCCTACGATATGGAGGTAAGTATTTTTATTTTATGCTTTTCAATGTGATTATCTCGTAAATCATAATGGGCATACAGAAAAGAATACACCACTGTGTGCATAATAAAACGATTGGAGGAATGATACAGGATGGAGGAGTCACCCTGAGAAAGGAATCTGAAGATGTTTGTGGAGTTGGTATACAGATGACAGTTAAAGATCGGTGCAGAAAAGTACAAGTTTTTATTCCTGGAAAGGAATAACCTGTACAAAGTTTATAGCATAAGAATAACCCACATAAATCAAAAGAGAAAATGTAAGCTGTAGAAGTATTTTCAAAGACAATAATGGGCCACCAACTAAAGTCCAAGATTGAAGCAGCAAAGGCAATCAGGATGGATGATTTGCATCTGGAAGAGTTTAGATTTAAGAATTAAGGAAACTATTATTCCACTGAGCAGATCACCTGTCAGATGACAGAGGAAATACTGAGAACAGTATTGTAGACTGAAGAAAGGCAAATAAATGAATAAAGCTGCCTAAAAGGATGCGAACAAAGATTATGAAAAGGTTAAAAGGGATTGCATGTAACATCTAATTAGAGAGTGCGGAAGAGGTATTTGTGTTCTCAGCTGCAGACAAGATGGTAAGTTTGGGCAATGACTAACACTGTTAGTTACAATTAGAACAGAGTGCGAAGGAGCTGCACTGAAAACAAAAGACAGAAGTCGTAGAACTGGTCATGATCTCAAAACAGAAATGATAGGTTATTTCTTAGGCTCAGAAGTCTGATTGTCAAGCTGAAGATCAATGGCATACAAGATGTAACAAATACAGAAAGATCCCCATGGAATAACTAACTCTACCATTTTGAATTATTTCAGCTACAGAATATGCATTTGTGATGTTGGTAGATACCTACTAGCCAAAAACAGAAACCTCTGCTTATCACTGTCTATAAATCTTTATTGATGGTATCTTGTTTTATGATTTGACCATGCATTTTGTAAACAAAACTGATGCCTTATGTACCATGTATTATGTAGTCATATTTATTTATTTATTTATTTTAAACATCTTTATTGAATTATCAATTGTTTTTATATAAAAGTAACCAAACTGTATTAACAAGCTAAAATTACCAAACATTATGATTCACATATATTGCTATATATCATATAACCTAAGCAACATTACATAAATTATTCAGTTCCTGCCACTTTTTTTTTAAACAAGAAATGTTTTTATTTAACCATCGATTATGCTGTAAGCAAGCATGCATTTATATAAATGAAAACAAACCACAGTGACACAATCCTAGTTGCAAGCATTTTACATCACAAACCATACTGATACACTTCCAGTTGCAAACATTATACATCGCTTATAATCTTTCCTGTCATTTTCAGTCAAATATTACATAGCAAATTTAAGTCCTGCATTCATTTAAGCCTCATTCCTTCCCTGTATGTATTGTTCCCACAATTCCCATTTCTTCCTAATGATTTCATATTTATTGACAATAAATATGAAGTCATTACTACTGCAAAAAGTATTTTTAGTAGACCATCCTGGAGAACCTAAGCATATTTTATTAAAGTTGCTATGGTTACTGTACTACCTAAAATGCAGTCACCAGCATATTGGTAATCTATAGCCCATTCCACTTTCATAACTGAGAAGAATAATAAACAAAAAAGGAGTGACCTCACTACAAAGCCCTGTAACACAAATGTTAACCTCCCTTTAAGGTACATAGTTAATATCACATCTATCATATTACATCCTATTTTTCTCATTCTATAACAAACTGAAACTGAACGCTTTTAATTTGATAGTTTTCCTTGGTATACCTCTCAACCTCTTAGAGACAGAAATATAAACAAAGCCTAAAAAAATGGGGGGCAAAGGCCCAAAAGGATGCACAGATTTTAAATATTGCTATTTTAAACTTAGAATATTGTTAGAATAACAGGATGTGTCTTTTCTGAAGGATATGGAGTCTAAAGCTCAAATGTATGTCATTATATAGTGACTTCAGTCTTTAGTGATTTGCCAGAAAACCACAAATTTTACTAGGCAAAAGTCTGGACATTCTGAGAAGATCTGGACAGTTTAGAGGCATATACCCTTATGTGGAATAGTGTTGAATACCTTACCACAGTAAAGATAAACAATGTGTACTATAATTCCGTCTTGTATTGCTACAATTGCATCTTGAAAAATTTCCTTGAAATTCAAAAGGCATGCTGTTCCCTTAAATAAACCAGTCTGCTTAAGTTTCTAAAGTTTCTACAGAAGTAGATTCCTGTGTAATTCTGGAAGCTCCTTTATGATTATCTATGTGATTTAAACAAAATGGGTCTAAAATTTAATCTAATGTGATGTCTTATTTGATAGCTTCTACAATTGTTGACTGTTGACATAGGTAAGGACAGTGTCATTATGACATTTTACTTAACATAATTGACGGGGCTGCTAGCAAGGTTTTTCTTGATTTTATATCTGTTCCTCTGGAATGTGACTTTTCATTTTACACGTGGCAGCAGTTATCATGTCTTATCTATATAAGGGTTGATTCTTCTTGTATTTATAGGATTGCAAGTTGTATTCTTACTGACTGTAAAGTCTGCACAATATTTTTCTGTAAGCACATTTGCTATGTCTTGTGGCTAGCTATTTTTTTGTTCATTGATAAGTTTCTGTCTGATTTTCTTTTTTTCTATTTTCTAATATAATTAGAGAATACCATCTGTTCATATAGATGGCATGAAATCCTTGCAATATGAGCAAAAACAAGCTTCTTGATAATGTGACTGTGTTTAAGATTTCCAAATGGGGGAAAACCGAGAACAAACATTTAAGTTTCAAACCCATGAAATAATTACATAACTCCTATTTCTTAGGAATACCAAAATATTAAAATGGTTAAAATATCATAATTTCTTTTTTATAGATAAAATGACAATCACATTTTTAAAACAAGATCATAAATGTATGCTTAAAAGATTTTCAAGTGATGATGCTCTAGCCTCTAATCCTGAAATTACAGTACTGTTTTATACATCAGACATAGCAATGTCCTTCGGCTTCTCCCATTAGGGGTCACCACAGCGGATCAGCGGTCCGCAGACATAAATATCCAAATTCCTTAGAATTATGGGTATGATTTTTTTTAATAAGAGCAATTAAATAAATCCATCTGTGATAGCAAAATACATTTAAATTAGAAGCTATTGAATTGAAATAGCATGTCAAATAAAGATGCGCTGTGCTGTTAGTAAAATGATCTGCATGAAAAATATTTTAATATTCATTGTAATTCCTGTAAAGCTACAAATAAATTAGAAAGACTTTAATCTAGTGTTTTAATGTTTGCTGAAAATGGAAACTGAATTAAAACTGTTTGGTAACTGAATACTGGAGATACTTCTACACCTAGACATGAATGCAATAATGTCTGTCTGTCTGTGTAAGTGTAAGTTTCTTTTTTCCATAACTTGTTTAAGTTTGTACAACTAAGACATGGTATACTTAATATCACAATAAATGAATTATAACATATAGGTATAATCCATGAATGTGAATGGTTTAAATACATATACATAAAGATGGTTTACTGAAGTAAGAAAAGTCAAAGAAAGTGTGTTGCTTGCAAGGAGTTAATTTGAAATCCACTGAAATTAACACCCTAAAGCATTTTTAAAGTGTATTTCATTTTTGTTATAATTCATTATCATTGAAATGCCAAGCTATGAAATTCATTATTTAAAATAAAATACAGGTCAAGCAATGTTACATTGATACAAAATTACTTATATTCAAGTTAACTACTTAAAAAATAGACTTATATTCATGTTAACTACTTAAAAATATATATGTTCAAAACAATATTTGCATGCACTATTTGTTGATTATACCAGTTTCCAAGAACATTTAGAAGACATCTCTGTTTTTCAGATATGTAATATTAGATCTACACAACAATTTAATATACCACAATGTTCAACAATTGAGAGGTCTCTCACCTCTAGTATTACAGTATATCATTCCCAGCTGAAATATGAACAATGCATGAACAGAAAAAAGTTAGTTGTAGATAATATACCTTTATAAACAAATGATAATGTTCAGACTGCGAGGTTAATGTGTACATTATACATGTGGAATTGCTCTATACATGATGTATGCCATGCAAAAATAAATAAATAAATGAAATAAAATGTGGATTGTTAGTAGAAAGTAGAATGATTAAGATGCATGAGACATAAGAAGTGCATGATTTGCCATACTTTACTGAGGGTAGTGGTACCATAATGACTAAATGAGTGACAAGTCTTATAGTATGGCAGCCACTATCCAATGGCAGAGCAGTGTATGGCATGGTCAGAAATGGATGGGTCCTAAAACTTGCATGCCTGACTCCACAGCGCATAATTACAGGCACTCAAACAACTGTGGATACAACCACATCTAGACCAAAGATAATCACAGGGCTGTATAGATGTGTTCACCTAGTGCTGCATAACTGTCCATGGCAAAGTACAAAGCACAGAGCATGCATCAACAATCAGCAAGTAATAAAGGGCAAAGGGTGACGTGCGTAGTATGATCTCTCGTAGCACCTATGCAACTAATAATTAGCCACATGTTAACAGCAGTAACAAGGAACAGTGCAGAACCACAGCTGTGATGCCATAAATGGGGCATAATGAACAGCATGCAAGTCACAGTGTCATGGTGTGTACCAATATGCAGATAACTCCATTAGAAAGTATGTATCAGCTACACATACCCCACCATATACTCACCATGTTCAGGGACCACTTATGTATGAGACAATGCACAGCATGATGGCAGAGACCTCATAGTTTGTGTAAAGAAGATGCATGAACAATACAAATGCATTGTCTTTTTACATGGAAAAACAATACAATTGCAATACAGTAAACACAGGAAGCCATAAAATCACAAACTCCATAGATATAAGCTGTATGTAGAAAGGCCATCTACACATGTTTGCACTTGCAGTTACAAACAAGAGTCTCACAAAAAAACATGCCAGATACATCAGCACTACATTTCTGCATTTCTATATACTAAAACACATACACATGTTTGCAATTCCTTCACTACCCAAGGTTACTTCTATGCCAAAGACTAGCATGCCATAGCAATAAAGCAAGTTTCAGATGTATGAAAGAAGCATGTGGTAGTTACCAGAATGCTTGTGCAGAAAAGCAAATATATCATTTCTGGCAGTGCCTTCAAGGAACAGTAGCATTCCTGTGTCAAAAGCAAGTGTTCCGGCCTGACAAACAGATATAATGATTGTGACAGTAGCACACAAATGGACATAAGCCCAAGATCCTGCACAGAGCAAGGCTAGTTTCATGATAAACGTATTATGTGCAGACATGTTAGGAACCTTGCTGAACAAGAGTAATGAAGAGGTCATTTGATATAACACCTGACAACTCAATGTGTGTGAATGGGAAGAGAAACATTGACAAATTCCGTCAACTATTGTAGTACTTGGATATTGACATATGTGCATGCCTGAATGAAATTTCATGACAAGAGACAACGGCACATAGGTATCTGCTATAGATACAGCTATTATAGTGTTGAGATGCACTATACCATGCTTATTGGACTCCTGCTGTGCTGTATATCTGACTTTTCTTGATATAGTGCACTTATATCTTCTTGTTTTTGATCTGCCGCATTAATTAGGTATCACTGTTATTTGCCCTTTTTTCATCTGAGTTTGGACACAATAGTAGATGAGTGACTTGAGAGGTTAATTGTTGCTGATATCATGTCTGTCATTTAGGATTACTCTTCCTGGTGACAGGATGGAAGGTTATGTCCTACATAAATGAATTGCTCATCATCTTGAGTTTTTTTACCAAATTTCCTGACTGATATTCCATTGTTGTTGATTGGCACTTACTAGCCAGGCCTTTGGCTTCTAAGCACCAGCTTCCACCAACACCCAGTGTAATGCCCAGTATGCTCTGTATTCCAGGATAGGAATGACTATCCTCCCTACCTTTTCCTTCAAGTGCTTAAGCTACTATTCAAACATGTCACCTGGGCTGTAGTCAGGGGATTATCCTTCTATGGCACCAGTGACATAGCTAATTCATTATCTGAGGCAAAAAGTAGAGATGTCTCAGTTCTATGAAATAAAATGCTACTTTCATGCCTAAGTCAAAACTTACAATACAGCCAATACTGGGATATTCACAGTGGTTATACTAGAATATAAAAAGAACTATTCACATTGGCAAATATGTATTGCATGCCTGTTTTTGGACCAATAGTTACTACAAATATTTATATATATATCATTGACTAATGTGAAAGGTAACCTGATTCTAGCAGATGGATTTAATTTATTTTTTGGGAAATCAGATGCAATTGCCAAATTCCAGAATCACAGCTTTGGTAAATGTCTGAAAAAAAGGATACGTTTATTAAATCTAAAATTATTAAATAACTTTAAAGAAGAGGATTCCATTAATTTTTATTTATTATTAATATGCATTTGGTCAATCAACAAAAAACAGAATATTTATATATAATGGTGTTCGTTCAAAGATAAATAATTTGATAATTGCGATTTGGATTCAAAAAGATCCTAATCTTGGGCATAAACTGCTGCGGCCAAAATAGCAAGTTCATGCAACTGTGGGGAATGTGATTCATAGGCATGATTAGCACCAATGAGGAATTACCTTTTTATAAACTTATTTGCATATCTTTGAATAGAGTGGTATTACTGCTAGTGTTAATCATCACTTTCCTGTAGAAATCATGACTGTCATCAGATGTATTGTGTTGGCATAGGCACCCCATTCATTCACTCTCCCACACACATGTAAAAAATCAGACACACGTGCGCACACACACACACACACACACACACACACACACACACACACACACACACACACACACACACACACACACACACACACACACAAATATGTGCACATGGCTCTACTTTGGAAGTTTGAGCTTTCAAAACTTTGAACTTCATATGGTCAAGACCATAACATCAAATTTTTGAAAGTTCGAAACTTAAAAAAAAAGTAAGAACAATTTTTTTCTTTACATTTATGCAGGGGGGGTGCAAGCCATCCTGCATGTCCCACACCCCATGCTAATTAAATATACTAACTCTGAGGTCACATTTCAGCAAAGGGAATGGTACATTTCTCATTCAAGGCTGTACGGCGATCTCCATTTAAACAGATTGAAGTTTCAAAACTTCAAACTTATGGTCTCGACCATATGAAGTTCGAAGTTTTGAAACTTCAAATTTCCAAAGTAGACCCATGCACACATAGAAACACACTCCCATACCATTCAGCTAGCCCTGATTTTTGAAAAATTCCCTGATTTTCCTTCTTAAGTTAGTGCTATCCCTCATAAATTGTGGACAGTTGCAGTCAGTCAATAGTGCCAGACATTAGAGTTGCTTACTTATTGCTCTTCAGAAAATTTGTGTTGCAAAAATCTGTTGTTCTGTTAACTTTTTTAAGTGACTTAGAGTAGTATTTAGAAAGTGCCATGGTGTCTAGTGTTCCACCAATATCACAGTAATTTTTCTTATGGGATTTGAGAAGTATGGCTGACACTCCTTCACGCGTATACACACAGACACACACACACACACACACACACACACACACACACACACACACACACACACACACACACACACACACACACACACACATTCTGCTTTCTCAAGAAAAGAAAAGAAAAATACTTTTTTTTTTCTTCACAGAGCACAAACCCCTGCTCCCCAATGTGCAATACTGGAGAAAGGGCATATTCCCTTATCCTGGTATTTTAGCAAACTCACAACAATATTGAACAGCCTTCCTGCCAACCAAATTAAGAAGCACTAGTCAACTACGTTGTCTGGTCCTATAGAGAGATGGATGGATAGATATATTGATGGATATAGATATATAGATTTACAGATACAAAGATATAAATCCATCCACTGCTTCTTTTTCCCAATTTTTGCACATGGGGTCGGGGTGTCACTTTAACAGTGACAATCATCGAAAGCCATGGTTCACTCAGCCGGGTGGCTATCCCTGCCATGGTTGTTCTTTCACACCATAAAATTACATGCACACTCACACCTATGACCAGTTTAGAGTGTTCAATTCACCTAAAACCCATGTGAGCATAGGGTGGACATGCAGGCTCCACACAAAATGCGCCCCAGCTGAGAAATGAACCAGGGAACATCTTGCTGTAAGGCAACAGTGCTATCCACTGAGTATGTGATATAAATATAGCTATATTACTTTTTATAGAAAGTTCCCAAACTGTAAATATCAATATATATAATACTTCTACAGAATATTATGTAAACAATAAGTAAAGATTTTTAATGTAGAAGTAAAAAAAATTCCACATCATGGAAATATAAATTAAAAAACACTTACATTGAAACAATGTAATGATTTTATATTAATTGTTCACTTCCATTTGATTAATTAGTGTAGGTAATAAATAGTTTATCCCCAGTTTTCACAAACTGTTATTTTCTGTGCAGGAGCAATGTAGCCGCTCCTGCATGGAATATGGCCGCCGAGTGATCCAGGCACGTGCCATTATGACATGCACGAGTGTGCCAAGACTGTTCCTGCATGGAAACCCATGCAGGATGCTAATTACCTAATTTTCTGGTGAAAATCATGCAAATGAGGTGAATTAGTGATCCAGAAAGCAGACAGGTAACCATGCAGGAACAGTGCAAGGTGGAGAAATGTATTTGGCTACTAGTTGAATACATTTCTGCAAAAATGAAAACGGAGCCATGACAGCTCCAATAAAAGCATGTACCCTAATCTGTAGGCATGCCAATGGCCACATGTATGGCCATTTGCATGGAAAACTGTTTAATTTTTATGAAAATATAAATTTATTTTTTTGGCCGATCTCAGCCATTGAAGCAAAGAGCAGCACCCCGCAAACAGGATCGTGGGGGAAACAAATTGTGAAAAGTCAATTTTAAGGGAAACATGCATTTTGTCATTATACTCTATGGCAAGCAGAATCAAAACAATGGCAGGGAACAGTGGTTGCTAAGGGGGGGAGAGGCTCTAGTGTAGTGCAGTAACTACAACTTAAGGCAGTGGGGTATGTTAATGAGTGGACGCATACTGAATCACAAAATTCTTCTAAGTTTCACACAGCATTTAACCATGTAGGTGCTCTAACACCATCGTGTAGGCAGTAGGAGCAACTAACATGAAAAGGGTGTGTGTCATGCATACTGTAAGCACCTTGGAGCTCCATTGCCTGGGTTTGTGCTTAGCTAAGCACAGCTAAGTGAGGGTGTGTGTCCCAGATAGTTTAGCTAAATGGGTTTGCACAGCATGCCCCGGGGCTTAAACAGGAAGGATATTGGAAAAAAAGGAAATAGCAAAACAAGGGAAATCCAGTACAAATCAGTAATATGGGATTCTGCAACTCACAATGGGCCATTGAAAGCACTAAATAATACAGCTGGCAGGTGGCTGTATAGCTGAAAATGGGAGGAGATGTAACCAAAAAATAAATAAATAAATAAAGGGCAACAGCACAATAAAGTAGAAATGTAGTAGAAAATCACTAATATGGGACTCTTGCAACTCACAATGGGCCATTGAAAGCATGCAATAATACATCAGGCAGGTGGCTGCAAAGCTGCAAATGGGAAGAGATGTAAAACAAAGAAATAAAGAGCAACAGCACACTAAAGGAGAAATGCAGTAGAAATCACTAATATGGAACTCTTGCAACTCACAATGGGCCATACAAAGCACTCAGTAATACAGCTGGCAGATGGCTGCATAGCTGAAAATGGGAGGAGATATAAATAAAAGCAATAAAGGGCAACAGCACAATAAAGGAGAAATAAAGTAGAAATCACTAATATGGGACTTGTGCAACTCACAATGGGCCATGCAAAGCACACCATAATACAGCTGGCAGGTGGCTGAATAGCTGAAAATGGGAGGAGATGTAAGTAAAATAATTAAAAAAAAGGGAAGCAGCAGAATAAAGCCAATCATGCACAAATTACCACTAATGCCTGTAACACTCACAGTGGCCAAATCAAAGCAATGAGTAATATAGCTGGCAGATGGAATGTATCACAGTCAGCCAATCATAGAAGGAGCATCTGCAGCACAACAGTATAAAGTATGTAAACACCTTATAGTCTGTTTTTTTCCCAGAAACTCTGCACCACTGGTGTATACATGCGAGGGAATTTTAACTGGAAAAATGTTAGGGGCTGCCATTGCCTTGATCTATTAGTACGTGCTAGAGGCTGATGGTGGAGAGGAGGATAATGCTGACAACCACCACAGACCAATGAGAAGGAGATGAAAGTTCAGTCCCAGGGTAACTTACCAGGGGCTACATGATCTGGAGATAGCAGAGTGCTACAGGGTGGACAGAGACATACTTCAGCAAATCACTGAGTTGTGCCGGCCTCAACTCAGAGCTAGAACCAACAGAGGGGAACCCATCCCAATGGATAGCAAGGTATGTGTAGCCTTAAGAATTCTAGCTACAGGTACTTTCCAAAGACCTACTGGGGACATTATGGGGGTCTCACAGGCATCTACATCCAGGGTACTCCACCATTTCCTGGATGCCATGTTACCACATGCCAGTGAGCACATTTACTTTCTCAACACCTGTGAGGAGATGACCAGCAATATGCGTGTCTTCCACCATGTATCGGAATACCTGGAGGTACTGGGTGCCATAGTGTGCATGCACATCCACATCAAAGCACCACTTGGTGAACAGGGTAGGGTCTACATAAACCGGAATCTATTCCCCTCCATCAACTGCCAGGTCATGTGCAATGCCCAGGGCATTATCATAAATGTGTGTGCTGGCAGCCCTGGAAGCTATCATGACTCCCACATCTGGCATTCATCACAGCTGTTCCACAAAAAATAACAAAACCGACTAAAGAACAATGAACTGTGAGACAACACACAGTCTCTTGCTATATGTACAGTACAAGTGAAACTGGACCCGGGCAAGAAGAAAAAATTTATTACAAATACATGCGATTAAAACAGACGGTTGAGTGCGTTCATCTGTAAATACAGACTTCTTCAGAACAACTATTCAAACATCATTGTGCAAATTTAAAAACTATTTAGCGCCAAAAAACAATTCAATAGGCAGCCGAGCGGCTTATTTAAAGTGCCAGTACATATAAATTGCATAAACATTGCTAGAGTATAAAAAAAACATAGAAATACGTCAACAATGTTATAACTATCTAGTTGATAATAAATATAAATATTTCATAGTCACTTGTAAAACCGAACCATAACATAATAATCAATAAAATTATAAATCCAATAACTATCAATAATTAACATTTTAAAAGATCATAACTTAAAAAATGTATGTAAAATTAAATTGGTATCTTAAAAATAGCTTAAAAATATTAAACTTTATTTATATAAGTTGCAATATTGGTCTAATTGAGATATATTCATTTATACCAGGAAATCTAGTTGCGTTTGTTTTTATTTGCCACACACATTCCCTCTTACTCAACTGGGCTTTGTAATTACCACCCCTAGGTGAGATATATATTTGATCAATTATAGAAAATTTAAATTTATCTGTATCACCATGCTTACTAACATGTCTGGATAAGGCATTATTCATATCCTTCACTTTGATCTTGTATAAGTGTTCATAGATACGCTTCCTAAGCTGTCTCTCAGTTTTTCCAATGTAAAAAACCGTACATGACTCACACTTTGCTAAATAAATTATGTTTTTACTATTACAATTTCCCTTTTTAAAAGCCACATAGGTCTTATTGATATCATCCAACCTTATTCCAACTACTTCATTAATAGTGGAGCACTGCTTACAAGCCCCACATTTTTTAGTATAAAAATCACCTTCCACAATATGACGAGCTTGCGTATTTAATAATTTCTTGATATTCAAGCCCATTTTAAACACAAACCTCGGTTCTTTTCCTAATATTTCCATAAGTTCATCATCCATGATAAGATTATTCCAGCTCTTTTCTATAATATTTCTAACACCTGTCACAAATGGGAAATATGTTAATACACATACCCTATTGAATTCACTATCTGTCTTGTTATTCCTATCAGCAATATTACACATCTTGTTACCCAAAACAGGTACATATATATTACCCCATTCCTTAATAACATATGCTGAAATATCATTTAATAAGGGCAGTGGGTAACCTCTGTTAATAAACATAGTTTTTATATTATTTATTTCTCTAACCATGGTATTATAATCAGATGTCATTCTTGCCACTCATATACATTGTCCTTTATAGATATTTTTTTTTAAATATGTCTAGGATGGCTACTGGAATAATCAAGATATCCTTTGGAGAAAGTTTCTTTTCTATATATTTCCGACTGGAATCCTATATCATGATGTCTAACATAAGTGTCCAAATAAGCTATTCCTTCTAAACTGATGTTATGTGTAAACCTTAAAAAATTACTCGTGGTATTAAGATAATTTAAAAACTCATTAAGCTTTTCAATAGGTCCATCCCATAATAGAAACATATCATCCAAAAACCTTGTATAGTATGTGATATGTTGAAAATAAGCACTGTTAAATGTATATTGATGTTCCCATTCAAGCATTACTAAATTAGCAAAAATGGGGGCATAAGCCGCCCCCATAGCCACACCTCTTGTCTGTCTATAATACTCACCCTCGTAATATATATAATTATGTTCTAATACCAGACCCATCATATCGGTAATTAAATTAATCCGATCCCAACTTAGACGTGAGTATTTTCTTAAACTATCACAAAAAAATTCTAATCCCTGATCTTTGGGAATACAGGAAAACAAGTCAATAACATCAATAGTAACAAAAATCAAAATACTTTTCCATTTATCTATAGTTAAATGGGACAAAAACATCCATGAATCCTTAACTACATGTGGTGTATGTTCATATGTATGTTTGGCCCATCTATCTATTGCAACTCCTATATTAAACATCTTTGGCCTGCTTCCTGAAATGATCGAACTGAATGGAGGGTCAATAATATCTTTATGTACCTTGGGAATGCCCACAATAGAAGCTAATATCGGGAATTTATTTTTCAAAAAATTATGCGTATCTACTGTAATCCTGTTATCAACTAGATATTCATCTAATGCTAAATCTATTTTTTTTGTAACCTATATGAATTTCCTTACTAGAAACTACTTCATAATTACCAGAGTCCATTAAAATACTTTGTACTTTGTTAATGTAATCAAAGGTGTTGTATAAAACTATACCTGCACCTTTGTCTGGCTTCATTACTCTGATTTCTTTGTTCCTAATACATTCATTCAGACATTTTCGTTCTTTAACATTCAAATTGTCCTTATAAAGACTACTTTTCACTGCCCTATTATATTCATAAACTCCTGAGCATACACGCTCTTCAAAAGTTTGTACTTGTTTATGTGCTGGAGGGATGAATGTGCTTTTCTTCCTCATTTCATATGATACCTCATTAATATAATTATGATTTTTATATAAAATAGCTAAATTTAATCTGCAACAAAACATTTTCATTTGTATGATAGCATCTACTAAATTTAATCTCTCTACAGGTATAAATTTCATACCCTTTTGAAAAAGGGAGAAAAGTTCGTCCTTTATATCCATAGTCGTATAATTAAATATTTTTAAATCATTACACACTACTTTTTGTGTCTTACCACCTGTGTTAGTCAAACTAATCCTACTATCACTATTCACAGGACCTTTATCTTCTGAAACATTCTGTAATGATTCACCTATAATAGTATACCTGCTAGTTTGAATCACCTGCGGTACTGATTTCTCTTCTGAAAACTGTTCTTCTGGTGTGGTGTGAAGTACCGCCCCCCCTGAAAATTCGTATCAGATTGTCTATATTCAGTCCAATTTTCATCAGTATCATTCCTATATATTTGTTCATGCTGCTTTTTCCATAAATATGCTTTATTCTCATGGTATTGTTGAACATCTCTTTGCATCTTTCTATGTTTCCTATCATATATTTTTCCAGCCCTACTATCAGCAATTTTGTATTGTTTCTCATATAAATCTTTCCACTGGGGAAACAACAAATCAGAAACTATATCATTATTTAATTTATCAACCTCTTCTATTACACAACTTAATTTTTCATCATTTTTCTTAATAATTAATTCCATATACCTGATACCAAAACTATTAAATAAATTATTAAATTCAGTCTTAGTTTCATGATCCAAACACACACCAATGGGCATTTTAAAAAACCTTAGTCCCATAGGAACAATCCCTAAGGAGATGCATTTAGATAAGTATGCATTATCAATTTTAATACTTTTAACAGTTAATAATAATTTACCCATACTATATATCATATCTTTCACTGTCCCTTTATGATTATGTACTTTCATATTGTATTTTTCAGTCTCATTATACTTACTGGTATCAGTAAAGTCATATTCACTACTTAAAAAGCTATCCAATTTGTTAACATTGCCGGTAGTATGCTGTTGTACTGACCCTGCAACTTGTAAGCCTCTAGGGCTAGACGTGTTTAAAACAGTACCTTGAAAATAGTTCGGTTTATTTTTATGTTTAGCTGCTGCTGCATAAGTCTTTACTGGCAACTGCCTCTTCGGGTGGGCTCCCATCCTTTCATGCTCGTCCTCAACATGGAACAATGAAAAATCAAACGTTAAATCTGGTGTACTGTCCCGCAAAACAGGTTCTGATTTTGTTTTGACTTCATTCGCACTTTTAACCATACTAATTGGTTCACCTTGTCCATTAGGGATATCAATACTATTGAAATTAGAGTCCCGACTTGCAAGTAACAAGGAGTGCTTGTCAACAACTGCATTATCTGCCTTTCAGTTGATTAGTGTCTTTTGTAGTTGTCCAACTACATCGGTTAAACGAGATACGTTGTCCCTTAATATGTTGAGTTCGGTTCTAATAACTCCGATATCTTCCTTGTCCGATGAGGTCTCCATCACTTCTCTGGTACTGTCCATAGCTGCACAACAATTCCACCAAAAATAACAAAACCGACTAAAGAACAATGAACTGTGAGACAACACGCAGTCTCTTGCTATATGTACAGTACAAGTGAAACTGGACCCGGGCAAGAAAGAAAAAATTTATTACAAATACATGCGATTAAAACAGACGGTTGAGCGCTTTCATCTGTAAATACAGGCTTCTTCAGAACAACTATTCAAACATCATTGTGCAAATTTAAAAACTTTTTAGCGCCAAAAAACAATTCAATAGGCAGCCGAGCGGCTTATTTAAAGTGCCAGTACATATAAATTGCATAAACATTGCTAGAGTATAAAAAAACATAGAAATATGTCAACAATGTTATAACTATCTAGTTGATAATAAATATAAATATTTCATAGTCACTTGTAAAACCGGACCATAACATAATAATCAATAAATTATAAATCCAATAACTATCAATAATTAACATTTTAAAAGATCATAACTTAAAAAATGTATGTAAAATTAAAACGGTATTTTAAAAATAGCTTAAAAATATTAAACTTTATTCATATAAGTTGCAATATTGGTCTAATTGAGATATATTAATTTATACCAGGAAATCTAGTTGCGTTTGTTTTTATTTGCCACACACATTCCCTCTTACTCAACTGGGCTTTGTAATTACCACCTCTAGGTGAGATATATATTTGATCAATTATAGCAAATTTAAATTTATGTGTATCACCATGCTTACTAACATGCCTGGATAAGGCATTATTCATATCCTTCACTTTGATCTTGTATAAGTGTTCATAGATACGCTTCCTAAGCTATCTCTCAGTTTTTCCAATGTAAAAAAACGTACATAACTCACACTTTGCTAAATAAATTATATTTTTACTATTACAATTTCCCTTTTTAAAAGCCACATGGGTCTTATTGATATCATCCAACCTTATTCCATCTACTTCATTAATAGTGGAGCACTGCTTACAAGCCCCACATTTTTTGTATAAAAATCACCTTCCACAATATGACGAGCTTGCATATTTAATAATTTCTTGATATCCAAGCCCATTTTAAACACAAACCTCAGTTCTTTTCCTAATATTTCCATAAGTTCATCATCCATGATAAAATTATTCCATCTATTTTCTATAATATTTCTAACACCTGTCACAAATGGGGAATATGTTAATACACATACCCTATTAAATTCACTATCTGTCTTGTTATTCCTATCAGCAATATTACACATCTTGTTACCCAAAACAGGTACATATTTATTACCCCATTCCTTAATAACATATGCTGAAATATCATTTAATAAGGGCAACGGGTAACCTCTGTTAATAAACATAGTTTTTATATTATTTATTTCTCTAACCATGGTGTTCTAATCAGATGTCATTCTTGCCACCCATATACATTGTCCTTTATAGATATTTTTTAAAATATGTCTAGGATGGCTACTGGAATAATCAAGATATCCATTGGAGAAAGTTTATTTTCTATATATTTCCGACTGGAATCCTATATCATGATGTCTAACATAAGTGTCCAAATAAGCTATTCCTTCTAAACTGATGTTATGTGTAAACCTTAAAAAATTACTTGTGGTATTAAGATAATTTAAAAACTCATTAAGCTTTTCAATAAGTCCATCCCATAATAGAAACATATCCAAAAACCTTGTATAGTATGTGATATGTTGAAAATAAGCACTGTTAAATATATATTGATGTTCCCATTCAAGCATTACTAAATTAGCAAAAATGGGGGCACAAGCCACCCCCATAGCCACACCTCTTGTCTGTCTATAATACTCACCCTCGTAATATATATAATTATGTTCTAATACCAGACCCATCATATCGGTAATTAAATTAATCCGATCCCAACTTAGACGTGAGTATTTTCTTAAACTATCACAAAAAAATTCTAATCCCTGATCTTTGGGAATACAAGAAAACAAGTCAATAACATCAATAGTAAGAAAAATCAAACTACTTTTCTATTTATCTATAGTTAAATGGGACAAAATCATCCATGAATCCTTAACTACATGTGGTGTATGTTCATATGTATGTTTGGCCCATCTATCTATTGCAACTCCTATATTAAACATCTTTGACCTGCTTCCTGAAATGATCGGTCTGAATGGAGGGTCAATAATATCTTTATGTACCTTGGGAATGCCCACAATTGTAACTAATATCGGGAATTCATTTTTCAAAAAATTATGCGTATCTACTGTAATCCTGTTATCAACTAGATATTCATCTAATGCTAAATCTATTTTTTTTGTAACCTATATGAATTTCATTACTAGAAACTACTTCATAATTACCAGAGTCCATTAAAATACTTTGTACTTTGTTAATGTAATCAAAGGTGTTGTATAAAACTATACCTGCACCTTTGTCTGGCTTCATTACTCTGATTTCTTTGTTCCTAGTACTGTACATATAGCAAGAGACTGCGTGTTGTCTCACAGTTCATTCATCACAGCTGTACCAGGCATTTGCCAGTGGGGGCATCCCATACGGCCATCTGGTGGGGGATGCTGACTATGTCCTGGAGCCATGGATGATGACACTCATCAGAAATGCACACACACCCACACAAGAATGCCATAATGAGGCACACACACAAACCAGGATCATTATAGAGCATGTGTTTGGGATGCTCAAGTCACGGTTCCACTGCCTTGACATATCTGGTGGAGCCTTGCAGTAATCTCCAGCCACATGTGCACACATGTTCATAGTATGAGCCATGCTACACAATATGATCCTATGGAAACAGCTGAGCAGGAACAGCATGGGGAAAATCCACATAGCCCACCACCATTGCCAAGGTTCCCACAGGCACAGAGGGACTCACAGGAGGAGGCCCTTGAGCCTGCTCCTGTAGGCAGATGGAGACATGCCCAGTATGCTCAGACCTTGGCAAAGAGGCAATGCATAGCACACACACTGACACTGTAGGCACCCCAGGGACTGACACCTCTCTCTGACTCGCACACACAATAAAATGAATGACACACACATCACATTACCTGTAACTTTGCCATGTATAGTGTGTACTGTGTGCATCGAACATAGGCAACCCTCAAGCACTGTCCTCACAACTGCCCCAAGCACACGGTAAGTCAGTCTTCTTAACAATAAATGAATGGAATAGTATGTTCTGCTAGCATATCTATGGTAATGCTGCATGCATGCAAGGGAATGGTGTGGCCTACTGGGATAGCAGCACACAACAGACAGCTATGTGGGACACCAGGAAATGTCTGCCCAAAACTGGCCTCCACACACTATGCAGTAGTACCCAAGGTGGCAAATCCCACTACAGTATATGTGTGGAGACAACTAACTGGGAGATCATAGGTCACAGGCATGGATGTCAGGGTGGGGGGTCCCATAACCTCCCATCACACCCACACAGCAAGTCAGCTGTAGAAAACCACAGAGAAATGTCTGGTAAATGCACACAAATGGTTGCAATGTTGAATTAACCTCCTACAGACTCACACCTCCAGAACACACACACCAGCACTTCCTTCACATAAAAACACAAACCACATACTCATCTTTGTGGAGGCTTTCAATAAAAATCTACCCACACAGCAGAGACCTCCAAAGCAGAAATGCACTCGACCACCACAACACAACACTAATCATGAGATACATAGCTCTCCTAAACAGTGTGCCACTCAACCAAAGCCCCTAAGGCAAAACAGCATGCCTAGCACACTAGTCATAGGTTACTTGATAGTGAGGCACACTGATGTCCCACTCACAAGGCTGAATAAGGAGAAAGTAACAGTCAGCTGCCTGTCAGGTGCCAGGATCCACATCTTAACGCATGCACTCAGGACCCTCAACAACAGGAACAAATACGGCTCTGTCATTGTACATGTGGGTGTGAATGACCTGATATGTACCTGCCTGGACTACATGAAAAGAAACATGGATGAGCTCTTGGATTATGTAGCCCTGGTAGGTATGACCTCAGCTCTGAGCAGCATCCTAACATCACCCAGAATGATACCATTGTACAAGCAGAAAATGATTGATTTCAACAATTGACTAAGTTTGTGGTGTCATTCTAAGGGGATCCAGTATCTGTCTGCCAGGGATGACATGACTGACAGACCTCGATGCTTCACCAAAGATGGCCTGCATCTGTCACCCTGGACTTCTGGATACGGGCCAAGGCTATTGACACCTCTATAGTGCCTTTTTTAGGTGGTATTCCAAAGACCAAATTACCACCATAACAGCTACAAACAAATGCAATCTGAGGGTCATGCTGCTCAACACTAGAAGTCTAAATCTCAAAATTCACTCTCTTGAAGCACTCTTTCAAATAGAGAACATTGACATTTGTGCTGTAACAGAGACCTGGTTCAAGGCAGCAGAAAGCATCCCTGCACTACCAGTCTATAACTCATTCCATACCTTTCGGCCCCAGAAATTGGTCCTAAGCTCCAAAGGAGGTGGTGTTTATATATTCATAAAGGATGGGCACACCTCCAGACTGGAAGCCCAACATAACGCATCAGAGATACCGCAGGTGCAGCTAACATTGGGTAAAACAGCGATTCATGTTGTAGCCTGTTATAGGTCCCCAACCATGTCCCAAAACTCACACTCCACATTCCTAAGGACCCTGGAAAATATTAGGGTCCAACGTAACACTCTCATACTGGGTGACTTCAACTACCATTCCATTAACTGGAAAAACTACTCATGTTCCAATACACTTGCCCAATGTTTCCTGGAATTAATTAATTCCAATGCCCTGGACCAGCTCATTCTTACCCCCACTAGAGGTAGCAACATCCTTGACCTGTTCATTACTAACATAGGTGACTGTTGCTCTACATCAGTAGTCAACTCCTCCCTGGTTAGATCCAACCACAAACAAATCAACTTGGAAATCCACATCCTTCCCCCGCAAAGGTAACCATGATGAAAAACTTCTCCAAAGCTAACTTTGGTGACCTAAAAACATAGCTGGCTAACTTCACGGCACCCATACAAATGGAGAATAGTTGCATGACCACCGAGTCATACACCAGTGCACTGTACAAACACATGCACAAATGCATGGATCTCACCATACCCAATAGAACCAAGATGTTCCCCTCTATAAAAAAAAAGGAAGCAAATCTGGTGGTCCCCTGCCATAAACAAACTCTACAACAAAAAGAAGGAAACTAATGTGGAATAAGGTAAAATCCCAAGACTGGAAAAACTCCCTTATCAACCTCAACACAAAGTTGAGATCCCTCATGAAATCTTATAAAGCTAGCTGTGAAAACAGAATTGCAGCAGATAGTAAAGACAACCACAATGCCTTCTATACTTATGTAAAGAATTTCCATGGCAATACCCAGATTTACTCTGAGCACAATGGTACTATCTATACTGAGCCATCAGATATTGCCAATATACTGGCTGACAGATTCATTGCCAACTTACTCCCTCAAAGGACCAATCACAATACTAGTAGATGGCCAGGCACCCAGTATTACTGCTGCACAGGTTAAAACAGCACTGTCCAAGGCCAAGAATACAGCTTCTATGGCATCTGACAATATCCCTGGTTGTGTTCTACATGAACTACAGATTGAACTGGCACCTCACATGTGTGCCCTGTTCAATCACAGCCTCATCTCAGGCTTTGTCCCTACTGAATGGTGTACTCCTATAGTCATCCCTCTCCACAAAGGAGGAGCAACTAAAGACCCTGGGAACTATCGCCCCATTAGCCTGACAAGTCTGATATGCAGAGCTATGGAATGCATCATCATGGACCTAATAAACAAGGATATAGGATCTCTCCAAACTCTGGATCCCACACAGTTTGGTTTTATGAAGGGTAAATCATGCCTGCTCAACTTGGTTGAATTCTTTGAGTCAGTCACCAGAGTTGTGGATGAAGGTAAGGTGGTTCATACAGCCTACCTTGACCTGGCCAAGGCCTTTGATACCATTCCTCACTCAGGAATCATAGAAAAACTCACTAAGATAGGCATCAACCCCTATACTACTAGGTGGGTTGCAAACAGGCTCACAGATAAAACCCACAGTGTGAACGTAGCTGACTCCAAGTCAGATTGCCAACCAGTCATGAGTGGAGTTCCTCAGGGATCAGTCCTAGGTCCTCTCCTGTTTGGTATCTACTTCTCAGATGTCTAGGCCAAAATGAAGGGACTCTGGCTGACAAAGTTTACAGACAATTGCAAGTTGGGTGCCATTATTAACTCTCCAAGTGATGTTGACATCCTACAGAAAGGCTTCACTGAGACCAACGACTGGTGTCAGAACCATGGCCTTAAGCTCAATGCCGAAAAATATGTTGTCATCCCCTTTGGGAAAAAAACAGTTCCTATGAATTACCACATCGGTGGTAGTCCACTGAACACAGAAGGCATTATAAGAGATCTGGGAACACAGGTTGACAGCAACCTCTCTTTGACCACCACATTGCCACTGTGGTTAGAAAGTCCTTCTATGTGGCACATCTCATTACTAAGATTTTTTTGCATCAAGGAATAAAGAGGTCATTGTCTCCCTCTACTCTTCCCTCATTAAGCCAATAATTGAGTACAATGCCCCATTTGGCATGTACTTCACTGGACACCTGCAACAACTGGAGAGTCCACAAAAGTACCTCACAAAGAGGATCCTAGGCCTTAAACAATTGTCCTATATGGACAGACTTAAAAACTCCACCTATTTTCTGTCTCATATCACCTGCTTAGAGGTGATCTCTGCTTGACTTATAAAGCCATGTCTGACCCAGCTCTGTTAGAAATGCTACAGCTAATGAAATCCCAATCCCTCCATACCACATGCTCCAGAGACCTCAACCTCATTACCACACTCAACAGAATGTGCTGGAGGGACAGGTTCATAATCCAGAGACTGCCCATGCTATGGAATAGACTTCCAAATCATGTCAAACAGAGCACCTCACTGGCCCTCTTCAAGAAAAATCTTGACGAGTGGATGGGAAATAGAAAATTCACCCCGGGATCACGCCAGTGGCTGTACTTGACAGAGGCACACGGCACTAAGTTTGGGTGGCACGAAGATGCCAGGGTAATCCTATGGGCTAGGCTTGTAAAGGCTCCGGGGCCATTAGCCTAGTACACACCTATGAACCTATGAACAGTGATAGCACAGCAGGACCCGCAGTTGCAGTAAGGCTATGAAAGTTAAGAAGTCTGAAACTCAAATGTATGCTACTACAATCTCACTTGGGCTCTTTACTGATATGCCTCTACTCCCCAAGACAGGGCACAGTAGTATGGTAAATGTAACCAAAATCTAAAGCAAATATCAGCACAGTCTGTGCAAATATGTTCAGTTGACAGGTGTGCCCCCCCATATACCCACACAAATGCAGTAACATATATGTTTGCAGGGAAATAGCAGCATAGCACACATTGGTAGGGCTGTACCAATATTCATGAAAATCTATTGCTTATCCACAATATGCAGGGGTCAATGAGCTATGTGTATGTGTGGTTAATTCTGTCTGGATCTGGCCAGCACATTCTCCATTCAGTCATCTCTTACTGCCCTAGGTACAGTACTGCCTTTGACAAGGCCATGTGCAGATAACTGCAATGCCAACTTATATGCATGTTAGTGACACTCACTGCTCTGCCACTGACATACCTGGAAGTTACAGTGCTATGTGGAATATACTATACATATTAGTGACATCTTGAAGGATGTGCAGAAGAGATGCCAAGGCTTTTGTGAATTTAAGTGCTTTGTGGTACTGATGCCAGTGGTCATTCTCTATAATACTTTTTTCTTATGTTTGCTTTTACAAAAAAAATGGACATGCCTGCACTGTTGAATGCAATCTGTACCCACACCCATAACTACCAATCTCTGACAGCAAGATATCTGGACAAAGTCAGAAATAAAATCGGAGCAAAAGCACAATGATAGGAATGTGTTGTAAATATCAGCCTTACATACTGAGAAAGTTTGTAGGGGGAGGCGTTTGCTGTAGTGAGAATTGTCTGAAGGTTATGTACTCTGAAACAGTAATGTCTGTATTATTTTGTAACATCAAACTTCAATTATATGTAACTAACTTGCCATAAAACACAAGTTTACGTAGAAAGGGTTAAACCTCTAGCCAAACACTTGGACAACCTGCCAAAAATGTACAGGTCAGAGGTATGCTTGCACAAGGCTATGACATCTCAGGTAAGAAAGATACCACACAAACAGGAGATCCTTAGCCAGTATATCACCTAGTTGCTGGGCTGTTTACACAGCTGCATGCCAGTACTACACTGGCTGTAGCCACAACTCACAAATGGCCTTGTTGGGCAAGAATTTACATAGCTGTATTCATAATATTGGTCTATGCATCATACAACTAGTATTCCTCTGGTAAAGCACTGTGATGATCTGAGGATGTATGGCACTAGGTAATGACACAATACTTTGCAGTTTCAGACTACAGATATGCCAGAAAATGTCTGCTAAGCAAAACAAGTACCCTGAGGAATGTCCTGTGTACTCCAGAGAGGTAAGGCTGTAGCACACAAAAACCCTGGACTGGACTATACCTATCTCTGGAATGGAGTCCCACCCTAACTATAGAAGGTCACACTGGGCATGCTCCTACACTTAGAGAATCACAAGACAAGTTGGAACCCAGATCTGAATATATGACTGTATTATGTATATATATATATATATATATATATATATATATATATATATATATATATATATATATATATATATATATATATACATAGATATCCGTGCATACAGACAGCTATGTACACCTCAACTGTCTCTACACATACACATCAGACAGGATTACCCTCAGCTAGCTGTACGTGGCCCATATGTGATATATCTGCATCTGTTGCATGAGATACACACACACATATATATGGGCAACAGATATATGTCAAGCATACGCACACATAGATGTGGAGATCTGAGAGACAGACAGTAATACAGAGAAAGGCACAGGCGTACATGGAGTGAGTCATACACACAGAAATCCTGAATGGCATACAGTGGTGTCCTGTTGTGGACAGTGGGATATCAGTTGCAAACAGTTGCACTTGCCAGCTTAAAAGGTGAGCCCCTTGTATAACAGTACTGAGGTTGAGTTTATAATATCACATCACGTGTGTGTGTGTGTGTGTGTGTGTGTGTGTGTGTGTGTGTGTGTGTGTGTGTGTGTGTGTGTGTGTGTGTCTCCATAGGTCCAAGAATTTGGAGACTCTTCCCACTCAGTACACTTCACATTGCATTAAGCATCAAAAGCAGTACTTTATAGATAGAGGTTATCCGGCTGAGCTAGTCAATAATGTAACTGATACTTTTCTTGGGGTATCAACACATACAACAAAGTTAGGCTATAACCCCCATGGAGGAGAGAATAGTAAGAGTATTGCATATGATATTAAATATACTAGTGATATAGAGCAATTAATTAGGATCATCAGAGGAAATTGGAAAATTTTGCTCTCAGATACTTTTCTCTCACAATTGGTTGGGAAGAAACCTGCATTTAGATTCAGTAACTGCTTAAATGTTAAGAGGCTACTCTGTAAAGAGAAGTTAGACACAGTCCCTGTTGATATAAGAGGTGGTATTAAGACAGGTACTTATGCATGTGGTGGATGTTCATCTTGTAGATACATTAATAAGACCCTGTGTCTCAACATCTCAGGTATTAACATGGTTTTTAAGCCCACCTTCTATGCTACATGTAACACACAGAATGTCATCTACCTTGCTACCTGTAATCAGTGTAATGGATATTATGTAGGGATGACATCACGTAGACTTAAGGATCGTATTTATAACCATGTCTACGATATTAAGAAGAATAACCTTACCAATGCTCTAGCTATGCATTGCTATGATAGATCCCAGCATAGCTTTAGCTTTCAGGTTTTGCAGGTTGTAAACCCAAATAGGAGAGAAGGTGATCATATAGGTACCATTGAGATGTTTGAGTTAAGATGGATATTGAGACTGAAAGCCCATATACCACCTGGGCTCAACACGGTGGTTAGCATCCGTCCTGTTCTTTTAGGATCTCTATGATATGATATTCACATTATTGACTTTCTTGTTTACTTCACCATATATTTCATATATTTAGACTGTTATACATATTTTTGAGCTCATTTTAGTATACTAGTTGCAGTACCTCAAAAAAGTTTTTTGGGCAGTATTTCTGCATTGTTGTAATACCACACGAAAGAAGACTCCGTTGCAATTTTGTAAAAGGTTTAATCCAAAGGTTATAGTTTCATTCAATAGCACGAAAAAACACACTTCTATTCTCTTCTCTAGCGCCTCGGCAAAAAGCCTTTTCAGAGTAGATAATTCCCTGAACCACACAATTAACCATTCTTTTATACACCTACTATCACACACTAATTATATACAATTATTCAATCAACTTATTCATACATTTTCTTAAAAAAAAAAAACAGAACAAATAAAATTGCAGTGAAATGCTATGTTTCTAACAGACATGCATTACAGCAAACTTTTCCATGAACAATCGCTATTCAAACCATTTGGTTTGAGCGTATTAAATTTTAATATAAAATATAATTCTGCTTCCTAAGTATTTGTTTTATAGATTTTTCATTCAAATACTTCAAATTCTCAATACTATCTAATACTGACACCTTTAAATTTTCCACCTTTCCCTCATGATACTTCAAAAAATGCCCTGCCAAAGGGCTGGTCTCATTTTTAAAATGTCCCTTACATGTTCCTTTATCCTACATGCCAGTGTTCTTTTCGTCTCCCGACATAAAACTTTTACAGCCACACTCAATTCCATATATTACTGCCATGGAATTACAATCATAGTTTCCTTTATTTCAAATGCAGTATTATTAATCTGATGAAATTGTTTTACAATAAACTTACAAATAGTACATTTCCACATTTCTTTGTTCCATATTCCTTGACCTGTGACAACATTGGCTGATATACCATTCTAAACCTGCTATGTATCAAAAATCTTGTATATTTCTGCCCCTACGGTATGAAAAACTATATTTTTGTTTTTAAACACTCTACTTCCTTTGCAATAGCTTCCAACTATTTAAAACATAATTTTTAACACTATTAGAAGCTATAGAAAAGTAGAAACAAAATATACATTCTCCTTATTATCCTGTGTTGTATTCCATGCCCCCCCAGGATAATACCTTCCACATCTTTTAACTTTATCCAAACTCTGATTTATCTTATATTGATTGTAACCCTTTGTATAAATTTATTACAAGTTGCCATAAGTTGCTTCTCCTTAACTATAGCATTACTGCACAATCTGTTTACCCTATTTAGTTCTGTGTAGGGAATAGCTTTCATAATATGCAAGGGATGATGGCTGCTACCATGTAATACAGAACCACTTCCTGAAATTTCCTGTGTATTTGATACTCTATTTTTGTTCTTCTTTCCCATAATAGAAATATCTAAATATTGTACTTCTTGGCCCATCTGTAGCCCATCAAATTTAATATTCATTGAATTATTCTGTATTTCAGTTAAAAAATTGCCAACTTCTGATTGTCCCCTTTACATATAAACACTAAATCATCAATATAACGATAGTACATCTGTACATATTTCTCAAAAATGCATTAGTATATATGTATTTATCCAAAATCCCATAAATACATTTGCATAACTGGGGCCAAAGGCTGCCCCCATAGCAGTGCCCTGCTTCTGTTTATATATGGAACCATTGAATTCAAACATATTGTTAGTTAAACAGATGTCAAACAATTCCATTGCATAATTCACCACACTTTCATTACCCAAAAAATACTTAATAGCCATCTTTCCATCTTCATGTCTTATGTTCGTATAAAGACTCACCACATCTATTACCACAAAATACATATCTGCCTTCCAATACACATCTTTTATCTTTGTGATAAGGTCAAATACATCTTTAATATAAGATGGTAATTTACATACAGTGGCATTAAATACTGATGTAAAAACTTTGAAATATTTTCCAAATATCCATTAGTTGCTGACACTATTGGTCGTCCTGGTGGAGGAAAGACTTTTTTATGTATTTTTGGAATGCAGTAGAAACATGGCATTCTTGGAGTATTAATACTGAATTTTTCTTTCACATCTTTATAAGAAAAATAATGTAATCTATACCCTTTGTCTATAATATATTCATACTTTTTGTGCCTCATTGTACTGTCTCATGTCTATAACTTCATATATGTTCTCATTATTCAAGTGTTCATAACACATTTCTAAATACTGCTTCATTTAGTGCTACCAATTTCCTCCTTTATCAGAAGGTTTAAATATTATTTTATCATTTTTGCTTAAATTATTCAAACAGTCCCATTCCATTTTGGTAAGATTATACATACTTGCCCTCTTATTCTTACTTTTGAATACCTCACATTCCATTTCCACATTATGTGTTAATGACTTTTGGAAATATCTAATACATTCATTACTTTGAGGTGGCATATAAGTACTGACTATAGGAATTGAACTCGTGTCCAATTGTCTATACTCATCTATCTCATTTTCCGAATTACAGGAAAAAACTCTTCCTCACTATTAGTTAATATAGTTGTATTATCCACTAATATAGTTGTATTATCCATTTGTTGTGTATTTTCTACTGGGAAATCTTTTTTTGACCAATGAAACATTTCCATTAAATGTAATTTGCGAGTAAAATGAAATATGTCTGCTTTTAACATATGTACCCTCGGGATGACTGTGGAGTGCAATTTCAAACCTTTGTTCAAAACATTTACTGCACATTCTGATAAATAACAACCAGATAAATTTACTACATATTCATTTTTATCATCCTCACAACCATTTTAGTCCCATTGTCCTTCCCATCTCCTTCTTTTACTGTTGTTGTTACTGCTGTTCGCTTCGCTGTTTCCCCTTCCCTCCCCATTGTACCCCTGTCCATTCCAGCTTCGTTTCGATTGTCACGGTTCTCAGGAAACGATTCATTCCCTTCTGGTTTCCTGGTGGAGGAGTGCTGGATAATCTTCATTATCCGTTTCTGCTTCGCTTTGCGACAGTCCGCTCTCCACAGAAGCATATCCTTCTCCTTCCCTTTGCATCTCCTTCTGCTCAAAATGTACGCTGCCGACGGATCTTCTGATTGGTTGAAAACAAAGCGCCCTCTTGTTCTCATAATCACGTAGATCTCTGTGTAGTTTACTTTTTTACGTTCAATCAGTTCTACTGTATTCATTCAACTGTTCATTAGTTTTCATCAGGAACTGATGTAATTCTTCCTGTTTGATTTTATTGGAAATATTGATACACAGTACTTTAATTTCTTCTCTCAGTTTTGTTTTTGAGTATATCTCTATCAAAATTTTAACCCATTCTTTACTGCATCTATGTGCTGCTATCCACCTATCACAGAACTGCTTATCTTCCGAATTGGTAACATCAAAGGGTGTAGATGGATTTTTTGCTACGAAACCCCTCGGGTAATGTCTAATTCTTCATACCGTTGCAGGCTCTGTAAATTAAGAAACACTGAAGTTTCTTTGAATAATAATTTCTCAATTTGTATATAAGAGTCCCGGACCTCGGAGCCAAAACAGTTTCTTTTTTCTTTCCCACCCTTGAGAATGGGTTCTGTTGCCACAGCTTACGATCTTGCTGCCATTTGTTATACAGTCCAGACACTGTATCTCCATTTAACACTTCTTCTCGACCTTGTACTGCTCCAGTATTAACAGAATTACTGGCAGTATTTGTCACAGCAAAGAAACTTTCAATAGATTTCTGTGTATTGTCCATTACCGTTTCTAAACATTCGTGGTAAAGCTGCAAAAGAGTCACTGGCCATAATATCAAAAACCACCAAAATTCAAGAAAACTGTTGTAATACCACACGAAAGAAGACTCCGTTGCAATTTTGTAAAAGGTTTAATCCAAAGGTTATAGTTTCATTCAATAGCACGAAAAACACACTTCTATTCTCTTCTAGTGCCTCGCAAAAGCCTTTTCAGAGTAGATAATTCCCTGAACCACACAATTAACCATTCTTTTATACACCTACTATCACACACTAATTATATACAATTATTCAATCAACTTATTCATACATTTTCTTAAAAAAAAAAAAAACAGAACAAATAAAATTGCAGTGAAATGCTATGTTTCTAACAGACATGCATTACAGCAAACTTTTCCATGAACAATCGCTATTCAAACCATTTGGTTTGAGCGTATTAAATTTTAATATAAAATATAATTCCTTCTTCCTAAGTATTTGTTTTATAGATTTTTCATTCAAATACTTCAAATTCTCAATACTATCTAATACTGACACCTTTAAATTTTCCACCTTTCCCTCATGATACTTCAAAAAATGCCCTGCCAAAGGGCTGGTCTCCTTATTTTTTAAAATGTCCCTTACATGTTCCTTTATCCTACATGCCAGTGTTCTTTTCGTCTCCCCGACATAAAACTTTTTACAGCCACACTCAATTCCATATATTACTGCCATGGAATTACAATCATAGTTTCCCTTTATTTCAAATGCAGTATTATTAATCTGATGAAATTGTTTTACAGTATTTCTGCATTCCCAGTTATGGTTTAGATCTGTATCTTGGCACAATATATGCCTAGAACTATGATAATGCAGTAATATATGTCAATACGACATAGGCTTTATGAACTTGTGCCGTATAATAGTCTCAAGTACGTACAGTTTTGCATTTTGTATTGCTTACTGCATTAGCTTGAATACTAGGATAACAGATGCTTATGAATAGTGCAATTAATATTAGTTTGAAATGTGCAACATGAAAGTAGCCAAACACATAGTATGTATGTATGAGCATATTTTCTGAATGTTCTCTAGTTTTTTGTGTTGTTCGAATGTATTTTTGACATCTTTTGTATTTTGATGGATCTGTTATATGTTACATACCTAATGATTGTTATTGTTAGTTTGTAGATGCCTGGCATCAGAGAATAAGGTTCCGCTGTCATGCATTTATTTTGAACTGTATTACAAATCAATCGGACAGTTTTAAACATGTCCGTACCAATTAGTGGATTGTCTTTAACTTTAATATGGTCCAACTCATGAATTAAGATATTTTATATCCAGTCAATATAACCCTTGACTAATTGTTTTACTTGCAAGGGATAAATATACTATATTATAGCCTTCAGTGCTACATCTGCATATGTGGATCGATTTTAGCAGGTGTTGTTTCTAACCCGCAGCGGGACTTAGTAAGAAATTTCTTTCACATGAGTTTAAACGTGATGAATGGAGTAAATAATAATTCCTGAATCTAGGCTGTTTCAGGAATTATATGTTATATATGTTCTATAGCTATATTTTATAGCTATATATTTTTTAGACATTTTTAGATTTAGTTGACCAATGTTTTGAAGCGCAGTTTCATAATGGAAGCTATATGTTTTAACATTTTAATATGGGCGTCAGAAATATTATGAATGTGCCTTTAAAAAAGCTGTAGGATAAGTTGTTGCCTCAATTGTATGATTGTTGGTTAGTTAATTGTTTAATTAACACTGACCTTCGTATATAAATAGTGAGCTTTCTTTTGTGTAATTTGTAACCTGATGAAGCGCACCTGTGTGTGCGTGAAAGCGCTCGTTCTATAATAAAAACAGTTTTATTATTTTTCATGGTGGTTCCTAGCAATTTATTTATCTACACTTCACATTGCCCTACTTCACAAGATCCACTGCCTTCATTCACTTTAGAAGTACCATTGGAGACTGATCACCTCTATAAGCTCTGTAGCATGTGTGATAACTGCATAACACTATAGTGCAAATAACTAGATAGGTAGGGGTTCTAATCTCAATACTGGCAACTGTGTGTGTGTGTGTGTGTGTGTGTGTGTGTGTGTGTGAGAATGAGGGAGTGTGTGTTTGTTTGTGGGTGAAACAGTCTTAAGCCATTCCCACCCACAACACTTCCTAGAGCCTCACTTTATCAGTCCTGCTGATGTCATTCCTCTTATTGGCACCTTTGGTCAGTTGTCAGCCTAGTAAGCTATGTAGTGTGTGTGATAATTGTGTAACACTGTAGTACAAGTCACTAGCTGGATAGGGGTTCTAATCTCAGATCTGGCAAATGAGTGTGTATGTATGTTTGTAAGACAAAGTATTTTGATAAGTCTCCCACCCACTGCCCTACTTTATCACTCCTGCTGATGTCATTCCCTTTATCACCACCTTTGGCCAGTTGTCAGTCCAGTAAGCTCCGTATTGTGTGTGATAACTGTGTCACACTATAATACAAATCACTAACTAGACAGGGGTTCTAATCTCCAATTTGGCAAATGAGTGTATGCTTGTAAGAAGTATTTTGATAAGTCTCCCACCCACTGCCCTACTTTATCACTCCTGCTGATGTCATTCCCCTTATCAGCACCTTTGTTCAGGTATCAGCCCAGTAAGCTCTGGAGTGTGTGTGATAACTTTGTAACACTATAATACAAATCGCTAGGTAGACAGTGGTTCTAATCTCAGATCTGGCAAATGAGCGTGTGTGTATATGTTTGTAAGAAGTATATTGATAAGTCTCCCACCCACTTCCCTACTTTATCACTCCTGCTGATGCTATTCCCCTTATCAGCACCTTTGGCCAGTTGTCAGCCCAATAAACTCTGTAGAGTGTGTGATAACTTTGTAACACTATAGTACAAATAACTAGATAGGCAGGGGTTCTCCTCTCAGATATGGCAAGTGTGTATGTTTGTAAGAAGAAATATTTTGATATGTTTCCCACCCACTGGGATACTTTATCAGTCATGCTGATGTCATTCCCCTTATCAGCACCTTTGGCCAGTTGTCAGTCTAGTAAGCTCTGTAGTGCATGCAATAACTGTTTTACACTATAGTACAAATAACTAGATAGACAGGGGTTCTACTCTCAGATTTGGTAAATGAGTGTACGTTTGTAGGAAGAAGTATTTTGATAAGTTACCTACCCACCGGCCTACTTTATCAGTCATGCTGATGTCATTCCCCTTATAGGTTCATAGGTGTGTACTGCGCTAATGGCCCTGGAGCCATTACAAGCCTAGCCCATAAAAATGCCCTGCAATTGGGCCGCCCAATGCTAGTTCCCAGTGCCTCCATCAAGTAGACCCACTGGAGTGATCCCTGGGGTGAACTTTCTGAACTTTCTGTTACCCATACAACTCATCAAGCTCTCTATGGAACAGGGTCATCTAGGTGCTTTGCTTGACATGTATGGGAAGTGTATTCCAGGGCATGTGCAGTCTCTCTGTGAGGAACCTGTCCCTCCAGCATATTATGCTGATTGTGGTAATGAGGTCGAGGTCCCTGCAGTATGTGGTGCAGAGAGATTGGGATGTCTTTAGATGTAGCATTTGTAAATGAGCTGAGTCAGGCATGGCTTTGCAAGTCAAGCAGAGATTGTCTCTAAGTAGGTGATATGAGACAGGGAATAGTTGGAGTCTTTTGAGTCTGTCTGTGTAGGACATGCGTTTAATGCCTAGGATCCTCATTGTGAGATACTTCTGTAGACTCTCCAGCTGTTGCACATGTCTAGTGAAGTACATGCCAAATGGGCCATTAAACTTGATGATTGGTCTAATGAGGGAAGAGTACATAGAGATGATGACCTCTTTCTTCCTGAATTCAAAACCCTTGGAAATGAGATGTACCACATAGAAGGATTTCCTAACCACAGTTTCAATGTGGTGGTTAAAGGAAAGATTGCTGTCAACCTGTGTCCTCAGATCTCTTATAACACCTACAGTGTTCAGTGGGCATGCATCAATGTGGTACTTAGTGGGAACTGAGATTTTGCCAAAGGGGCCGATGATGCATTTTGTGATGTTAAGCTTCAGGCCATAGTTTCCACACCAGTCAATGGTCTTTCTATAGGATGTCTGCATCACTTGTGGAGTTAATGATGGCTCCCAGTTGCAGGTGTCTGTCAACCTGGTTAGCCAGAGTTTGTTTGTGTTGGCCTGGACTCCTGAGAAGTAGATGCTGAACAGGAGAGTACCCAGGAGTGATCCCTGTGGGACTCCACTCATGACTGGCTGGCAGTCTGACTTGGAGCTTGCTACTTTCACACTGGGTGTTCTATCTGTGAGCCAATTTGCAACTCCCCTAGTGATATAGGGGTTAATGCCTAGTTTTTGGGTTCATCAATAATTCCTGACTGAGGAATGGTATCAAGAGCTTTTGCTAGACTGATGTGGGCTGTATGCAGTGCCTTACTGTCATACACAGCCCTGATGATTGACTCAAAGAAGTCAACCAGGTTGAGCAAGCATGATCTCCATTTCACAAATCCAAACTGTGTGGGGTCCAGAGTTAGGAGATTACCTATATGTTTGTCGATCAGGTCCCTGATGATGTGCTCAATAGCTGTATATATCAGACTCATTAGGCTAATGGGCTGATAATTTCCAGGGTCTGTAGTTGCCACACCTTTATGAAGAGGGATGGCTATAGCAGTGGACCATTCACGAGTGACAAAGCCTGAGTTGAGGCTGTGACTGAACAGGGTACACAGATGTGGTGCCAGATATCTTTGTAGTTCATGTAGAACACAGTTAGTGATAATTTTGGGTGCCATGGAAACTGTATTCTTGCCCATGGACAATGCATGTATAACCTGGGTGGCAGTAATCATGGGTGTCAAGCATTCTTTTGGCATTCTGATTGTTCACTTTTGGGGGAGAGAGAGGTAAAGCTGGCACTGAATGTTTTGACAAGAATGTTGGCATTATCTGTTGGCTCAGTATAGGAGGAAGCATTGTGCCATAACTCAGAGCACTTCTGGGTAGTGGCTTGGAGATTCTTGATATAACTATCAAAGGATTTGTGATTGTTGTTAGTGTCTGCTACAATTCTGCCATCATAGCTGGTTTTAGATGATTTCATGAGGGATCTCAAGTTGTTGTTAGGCTAATAAGGGAGTTTTACCACTCTTGCGACTCCACCTTTTTCTGCAACAGTTTTTTCCTTTTGTTGTACAGGTTATTAATGGCAGGGGACCACCAGATTGGCCTCTAGTGTTTGGAGGAAAGTGTTATAGTTCTGTTGGATGTGGCTAATTCCATGCATTGATGTTTGTACAATGCATTTGTGTATAATTCAGCAGTCATGCAGGTATTTTGCAATGGCATGGGTGCTGTGAAGGTAGCCACCTCTGTTTTTAGGAGTCCAAAGTCTGCTTTGGAGAAGTTTTTCAAGGTGGTTACCTTTGCATAGGTTGTGGGTGAGATGTGGATATCCATGATGATTACATTATGGTTGGATCTGACCAGGTAGGTATTGACCACTGTTGTCAAGCAACGGTCCCATATGTTAGTAATCAACACAGGTCAAGGATGTTGCTTCCTCTACTGGGTGTCAGAATGAGCTGGTCCATTGGAACTGATGAATTCCAGGAAGAGTTGGGCCAGTGTATTTGTGCCTGAGTATCTTTCCCAGTTGATAGAGGGGTAGTTGAACTCTCTTAGTATGAGAGTGTTGGACTGGACCTTGATAGATTCCAGGGTATTGAGGAATGTGGATTGAGAGTCTAGGAACATGGATGGGGACGTATAGCAGGGTATGACCTGGATTTCACTATTACCCAATGTTAGTTGTACCTGATGTATCTCAGATGCATTATGCTGGGATACTACTCTGGAGGTGTGCATATCCATTATTAATATGTTGACACCACTGCCTTTGGAGCTGTGGTCCATGTTTTGGGGCTGACAGTTGTGGATTGAGTTATAGGCTGGTAGTGCAGGGGTGCTGTCTGCTGCTGTAAACCAGGTCTCTGTTACAGTACAAATGTCAATGCTCAGCATTTTGTGGAGTGCTTCGAATGGCTGCATCTTGAGATGTAGATGTCCAGTGTTGAGCAGCATGACCCTCAGATTGCATATATGTATAACTGTTATGGTGGTAATTTGATTTGGAACACCACCTAAAAAGGCACTATAAGGGTGGTAAGACACTTAGCCATTTCCTGAAAACCCAGCGGTGACAGATGCAGACCATTTCTGGAAAGCCATCACAGTCTGTCAATCATGTCATCCCAAGCAGACAGATACTGGATCCCATCAGAGTGACACCAGGCACTTAAGCCAATTGTTGATGTCAATCATTTGTTGTTTGTACTGCGGTATCATTCTGAGTAACAGTAGTATACTGCTCAGGGCTACTGTCATACCTGCCTGCCCCACATTATCTGAGAGCTCCACCATGTCTCTTTTTATATAGTCAGGGAGGTGCATCTCAGGTCATTCACACACACATGGACAATGACAGAGTGATACTTGTAGTTGTTGTGGAGTTACCTGACTGGGTGTGCTATGTTTTGGATTCTGGCATCTGATAGACAACTGACTGTTACCTCCTCCATATTCAACCTAGTGAGTGGGACATCTGAGTGCCTCACTATTAGTATCCTATGATTACTGTATTAGGCTAGGCAGTTAGCCTTAGGGGCTTTGATTGAGGGCACACTGTATAGGTGAGATATGTGTCCTGTGGTTTGTGCTGTGTTGTGGTGGCTGAGTGGATGTCTGTCTTGGTGGTCTCAGCTATTTGGTGCAGGTGTTGACCCTTCTCCTCTTGAAAAGCTAGTCCAGTCTTCGCTGGAGAGTGCATATCTTCCTGTTCGGTGATATAGGGGTATCTCTCACAAGTCTGAGTGTTGGGAGTTTAGAGGACAGGGTTATCTGTGTACATGAGGCAGCTGCAACAATGCCTCAGAATGCCCAAGTGCATCAGGTTAATGGGCAAAAGCACAGAGAACTGCACTTTGCCAGGAGGGGTGGTCATAACTACTAAGTACTGGAGCTAATTCCATGAGGAATGACTACTGCTGATGGCTCTCAGGTGTGCTAAAACAATTGATGCAAAAACCTGTTGAAGTGCAAAGCTATTAGGCTATATGAAGTGCAGGATAGAAAGAACTAGCAAGATCTAAGGGGAAAACTAAAGGCAGACTTTCTGGAACTTGTAATAGTTTACCTCAGCTGTGCAGTTAACAGCACCTTTGACCAGTTGTCAGCCCAGTAAGTAAGTGTGTGTGTGTGTGTGTGTGTGTGTGTGTGTGTGTGAGAGAGAGAGAGAGAGAGATACCATTTTGAGTTGTGTACCACCCCGTAAACTTCACATCCTACTTTACTAGGCCTGCTGGTGTCATCCCCCTTAGAAGTACATTGGGACTAGGTGAAATTATGTAAGCTATGTGGCATGTTTGATAACTGCCTAACACTATAGTAGCAATAACTAGATAGGTAGGGGTTCTAAACTCAATACTGGCAACTGTGTGTGTGTGTCTTTGGGAAAAGATCATATCCTGTTTGGCTGATACCATTTTGATGTGTGTACTATCCACACCTGTTAACCACCTTCTGATTGCATTACTTTATATAACATGGTAATGGCATCTGCCTCACATGCAGCATGTTAAATCATTGTGCAGGCCATACCAGTCCTATGTACAGATGTCTATGGAATATCCAGATGTTTGCAACCTATATGTATGTGATATTGTTGCCAAATTGGCCACAGTGAGTGTAGTGACACACATGCCAGCATCAGGTACCATACCTGACTGAAATATCATGCTGATACAACATCTGCTACACTATCACTTGTTCAGGCTTGTAGGAGCAATACATGACTCCACATCCTATTTCTGGTTGATTATCTCAACATCCATGAAGACATTCAGAACATTATGCATTGTAAGAGGCAGTGTGTTATGTCGCATGCATATAATTCATGTGGGGCATGTCATGTTTATGTAGTAGTACAGTACATCAAGGTGGAAATGTAGGTTTACTAATCTGTCTATTGCCAACTGTGTTTGTGTTACTGTGTGTACGTCCCCTGTATCAGTCCTTACTGTGAGTATGCAAAGGATATACCATTTTGTCTCCCTGCTCCACCCGGTGAACTCAGGAATACATACCACAAACCTGTCATACACAGTATCATACATGCCCTCTGCATGTCCTCATCAACTGCATCAGTGTTGAGTGTATGACAAAGAAATGGCAGGGCCAACAGGTGTTGACAGGTAAATTTGTTGCAGTTAATATAATGGCTACACTTGTGAGGGACCTGCTGACAGTACTGCAGTAACCTGTTCTTTATGTATGAGCCTGTAGTACTACGCAGCACTGAGCTGACATGTCTGAAGGCTACCTGTCTATGACAAGGGATATGTATGCAAGGTCACACTGTCTGAAAACAGTGTCCCTCACACACTGTTGCATGTATACACACCTGGTACATGTACATATAAGACTGTACCTTGCCTATGACACAGTTGGTGTATTCCCACTCTGCCATACTCTCTCTTGCGAGTGTCTGCAGGGCCACAGCCTGCAGACACACAGACACCTGGAACACAAACAGAATATAGCATGTCAGACTACATTCAGTCAGTGGTACTAACATCAATAATGCATCCTGGCTAATAAGGTACATACATCTGTATGTGTAACTATAACAAATGTAAGCAGACAGCATCTTACATAATATTACAAAGCTACACTGTACTATATTCACCCTGTGCATCAGACCCATATTAGCACATCTTTGTATTGATGATATGGATGACAGGGATGTGGCACAGGTACCATCATATGCACAGGGTGTGGTGTGAGTTTGCCAGAGGCCCAGGCTGGGCCATATAGTTGACATCATGTGTGTGTGTTTGGAAGGGTATCCAATAGATGGGCTGTACAGAGGTGCTGTGTGTGTCTGGAGGTGACCTGCCTGTGATACAGATGTGTGTGTGTGTGTGTGTGTGTGTGTGTGTGTGTGTGTGTGTGTGTGTGTGTGTGTGTGTGTGTGTGTGTGTGTGTGTATGTATGCACACAGTCATGCCATGTGGTTGTCCTACACAGGGGTATGTTGTACAACTGTGGACCATACATGGCAGGGTGTCCAGTTCACTGTCTATGGCCACGGACATGGGAAATGGTCCTGTCAGGGGTATCACTGGCACCACCAGGCCCAAGACCAGATGCAGCACTGCTTTCTGATATTGACTGCTATCTGCTGGATCGGTGCCCCTGATGGGACTGGACAGGACTACGTATCCATGGCTTCTTCAGTGTGATGTGAACAGTAACCCTCCTTTGGTAGTGTTGGTGTCACTGCCACTACAGGAGGGTAAAGGTGCACAGTCCCATAGACTCTCAGTTGTTGCTGGTGCTGACCTACGTCCACATGGTCTATGCCCATCTCCCACTACATACTCTAGCACAGACATGCCACAGTTGAGGACTGCCCAGGTCTCACCCCACCGTTTATTCATCACCTCAGTATTTTGGCGTGTGGCCTCAACAAGCTCATGTATGTCACCAGTTAAATCAGGACAGTTGCATCCACCACCCTGAGTATTTGTCTGGTGTAGCATTCACTACCTGCTTGTACATCCATGACAGCCTGAAATATGCATCTGGTGACTCCTGCTGTGGCACTTGTGACAGTGTCTTGATGAGCAGCGGTCCTACTGGGAGCACCCCTGTACATCCGCCTGTGTGGGACCTCGCCTGCACTCTGGCTATTGCCAGTGTCGACACTCACACTTGCCATAGTCACCACACTAACTTGTTCAATGCCACCACCTGCCAACTGTTCATCATCTGTGGCCACTGGTGACGGGGTATGTGTGGGCATTGTCAATGTGTGCGGGAATGGTGTTGGCAAGAGTGGGATGCCAACCAATGGTACAGTTTCAGCCCCTGACAACCCCACCTATACCTCACTATTCCTATCATCATTGCCAGAGTCTGCAGAGACAATGACATCAGTTTTCCAGCAGGAGGGACCCAGAAACCCATCACCACCTGTGAGGGGAAGACAACATATGTACATTAATACCTGCACTTTGAGGTTGGCTGGTACACACACGCCCACATGCACACACACACACACACACACACACACACACACACACACACACACACACACACACACACACACACACACACACACACACAAACACACACACACACACACACACACACACACACACACACACACACACACACACACACACACACAAACACTTACAGGTGAGGTGGCACAAATCTGTTACACAGACCACACATTACCCAAAATGGTGATGTGCATGACACACAGCCCTCAACATCATGCATTGCATCCAGTTTTACTACATATAACTAACAATATAGAGCTCTGGGATACATGATTATTGTTAGTAGGTGATGGCCCTTCCCCAGCATAGACTGCACCCATGTACACCTCATTGCTGTTCACCTGTATAGCACAGTGGCAAGTACTAAAGAACATACCTCACAACTGTACAGATCCTCGCAGGATGTGTAGATGTCTGGTTCATATGTTTGCTCTGTTTCTCATAACCTCTGTGTTTCTCTTATATATAACTGGGATGATCTGAGGAGTGACATCACTGATTAATGAAATATATTTGAGTGTCAGACCTCCAAACCAGCAGTAAATGTATGGTCACTCAATTCCTGTTACACCATCAACCTTCTAAGCTTACAGTGGATATGAAAAGTGTACACAACCCTGTTAACATGCCATGTTCTTGTAATTTATAAGATGAGACTACAATAATGCATTCAAATATGTTACCCACCTTTCATGTGACATATGACCTGTGCAATCCAATCAATAAACAAACACATGTGTTACATATAAAATGTAATGACTGAAATATGTACAATATGATGGTTGCATAAGTGTGCACACCCTTAAAATGATACTTTGTTGAAGCACATTGTAAGTGACTTACAGCATTCACTCTTTTTGGGAAGGTGTCTATTAGCATGGCACATCTTGACTTGGCATTATTTGGCCACTCTTCCTTGCAAAGGTTACCTAACTCTGTCAGATTGCAAGGGCAGCTCATGAGCACAGCCCTCTTCAGGTCACACTGGGGTTTTTCTATCTGGTGTAGGTCTAGGCTCTGGGTGTGCCAATCCATAACCATGAGTGTGTTTAGGTGTTGCCATTCTTAGGTAGCTTTGGATGTATGCTTCGGGTCTTTGTCATGTTGAAGGCTGACACCCCTCCACATCCTCAGCATGCTTGCAGACGCCTGATGGATTTGGGACAGATGTGGGTGTTATTTGCAACTGTTCAAAATTCCCAGTACCGTGACTACAGGCCCAGTTCTGGCTTTGGAACAGCATCCCCACAGCAGGCCACTGTCAACAGGGTGATTCACCATGAGGATGTTGGTCTTCAGGTTAAGGGAGGTGTTGCTTGTGCATCACACATACCTCTTGGTATTGTGGCTGTGAGGTTGATCCATAGTCTCATTACACCATAACACATTTTCACACATGCCTTTGTGAGACTTGATGTGCTGCATTGCAAATTGTATCTACCCCTGAAAGTTTTTTGGTATGGGGAAATGGTTCCATCTTCTGACCCTACCACATAGGCCAGCCATATGCAGAATATGGGAGAGTGTTCTCATATGTAGTTCACAACACCAGTACTTGCAAGTGATTCCTGCAACTCCCTCAGTGTTGCTGCATGTCTCCTGGAAGCTTCCTTGACCAGGTTTTGACATGTCTTGTCATCATTTTTGAAGGGATGTCAGGTTCTTTTCAACAGCACTGTTGTCACATATTTAATCCACCTTTTGACGACTGTCTCCACTGTGTTCCATGGTGTATGCAATGCTGTGGTAATGTTGTTGTACCCTACTCCTGACTGATATCTTTCAAATATGAGATCCCTTTGCTGCTTTGTAACCTGTCTGTAAGCCATGGCTGTTGCTGTTGCAGGCAACTGAGCAAATGTCATGAATATCTTACTTGGAGAACAGACTGTTATTTGGTGTTACTCAGAGTGCCTTTACTTGATGGCAGGTGTGTACCCAAGCAGAATGAATACTGTCAGTAAATCACAAACTGTTGCAATAAAATATTATTTAAAGGGTGTGCACACGTATGCATCCAGCTTATTGTAAGGTTTGTATACTCCATATTTGGTGCCCAACAGATTTATTGGTTTTGCAAGTGAATTGTTCATGTTATAGGTCACATTACAGGTTGGAAAAAGTGTGGACTGACATAGTGTGGTCTCAATTTGTATATATCATAAACACCTGGCTTCTTAACAGGGGTGTGTACACTGTTTATATCCACTGTATAAGAGTAATGTTTCACACGTCCCTACCTTAGGCCATTTGTCCCCCCATTTTGTTGGTGTCTGTCGAGAATTCTTGCACTGACAGTTTGTGAGGTATGCTACAGGAATGTTACATTCTCTTCAGATAGGCCCCTGGGTAACCACTGTGATACAGTGCAGTTAACCCCACCACGAGTGACCATGCACATAAAGCAATATGGCTATGAGTGATGGTTGTGTGCATGTACATTGCATGGCCTTCACATGCTTAGGGCATTGGCAAACCACAACAGAACAATTCCATACTCAGCAGCAGGCTGCTGTCTCACATGCAGACTGGAGAGACCTAGGTAGTTTTGGGAGAGAAGTATTGTCAGCAGACTCACATGTGGCATTGGTACAGGTTGGATGCAGCATGTCTGTACATTTACAGTACAACCCCCAATACTACAAAATTTGTTGTCTTTCACCATAGATGTGCACTTCTGTGCATGAGAAAACCCCATCTACAAATGCAATCTGACCTGACACATAAATGCAGATACTCTACAAATACAATTATATCTGCTACACGTGTCTAGTAATCTCCACTGGGGCCTTACCTGCATGCTCCTCGTCCATTGTCAGGGTGCCCCCCACCTCTAGCATGTGGGGGGTCTGTACCCTGATGTTGTACTGGGATGGGTGCCGCAAGGTTGCCGATGAGCTCCTCAGTGAGTGTCAGTGGGGGCTGCATGGCTGGGTCTCCACCTGTGGCTGTGCAGTCCCTGGCCACTGCAGCAGCCCTTTGCTGGGCATGACGTATGAGGTCACTTGCACGATGGTGGACCTGCTCGTATGTACGTGCGTGCAGTCCGACATTGTTTACTGTGGACAAGGTTGTCCCACAGGCCAGTCATCTCCCGTAGATGTTGCTGACTGTGGCCAAACATTATGGCATGGTTCTCTAGTATTGCTTCTATGATCATATTTGTCTCAGATGCTGAGAAAGTTGGCCTTTTTTGATTCGACATTGCACCTGGAAGTCATAAAAAGGGAAACACATCACAGGACCTCATACATTTAGCAACAGTATGTACAAAATCTGCACATCTAAATTGAACACCAGTAGCCACCACTCACAAACACACCATACCCCTGTAATCTATCAGCACTGTATCTGCTTGCATTGCACTCCTGGTCCTGATGTGTCATATTCCCCCCAATGAGGGCTAGTTTCTGTCTGGGAGCTTGCATGTAGTAAGTTCTACTGTCCTGCATTATTTCCACTGAATTGTATGTATGTCTGCTTATCACTAAAGCTATAACTGTTGCTGTCGATGTTAAATGTATGTGTTGAAAATATTTTTATTTTAACATTAAGCTAGCACTGCTATCATTTGTCCTATTTTAAGCGTTTGTTTGCCGGATAGCATTATATGCTTGGCTTAATGATTCTTTGCAACTATGTGTCCTTAGATATGTTCTTCAACTGCTTGTGTTTGCTTGCTTTGCATAGCAATCTGTTATTTTAGTAATGCTCTTACTTTTACTTGATTGTATAATCAGCTCCGACCATGTATGTTTATACATAATTAAGCTGACTACTGTGTAATGTTAATTCCCTCTAGCTAACTGCCCTTATTAGATTTATCTTATATTCCATCGTTGTGAGCATTTTCACTCCAGTTCTTGTGGACTTTACGAACGGGTCGATAATACATTGTGTTGTGCCTCCGGAACTGCTATCACAGTACCGGCCATTGTCGCTGCATTTTTCCTTAAATGTATTTGTACTCAAACAATCAGCCACTGCTACCGCTCTTTACCTATATCAATTTTTTAAGGATATCGTATGTGTTGCTAATTTAATCCTAAAAAACTGCCCTCTGTCATATACTAAGATATCCTTATTGGCCTAACACAGTCAGCGTTGTGCACGTGGAAAGCACTAAGCGCTTTGATTCCCTGAACTGACTAATTGCACTCCTATACTCGAGGGAAACTTTGTGGAATTACTGAGACTGCTGTGTCTGCTTACACATATTTCTAAACAGCATCTCTGTTTATAGATTTCTGTGGAAAGAATCACTTGGCAGGAACCTCCTATATTTCTTGGTTCTACACAATCTAACGTGCATTGCCAGGCCTCTAGTCCTTACCAAACAAGTTAGCGCTCTGCACGAAGAATGTTATATATGTTCCAATACTCCTGTAGCTCTGGGGATTGTATCTGATTACCTCATATTACATAAAACGGACCTGGCTCACATACTGCTAATGCTGGCCGTGCTTTCAACTGTTGAAGTGGCGTATCTATGAAATACGCATTAATTTCCTTAGGTTGCTACTAAACCGACTAACCATACAGTATTACTGTTTTTGTACTATATATATGCTCAACTCTAATGGACTTATCGTTTGCCTAAGGTTTTAGATAATTTAAAAGTATTTTATTTTTTTGTATCAACACTTTGTAACTGAATTTTTCATAAAGCTTTTAGAACCATTTTTAGTGGTACAGTCTTTATGCTAATGTTTTTAGAAAACATATTATAGAATTTAAGAGTATTCAATCCTTTGTCTTAACTGTTTGTAACTGACTTTTTAGTAGAACTTTTAGAACCATTTTAGTGTTATAGTCCTTATGAACCTTTATATGTTTGATACAAATGATGTTTTGCTTTATGTAAAGGAACTAGTACTTTTTACAGCATTATAATTTTCTTGTTTTAACTCTAAATACTTTGTGGCTGCATACCTATTCTTATTGACTATAACACCTAGTTTTTACTTACCTCATCTCCTCTGTCTTTCTAATATATACCAGCCTTGTGAACCTGTGCCTTCAGAACCTACAAACTTGCAAACCCCCCTTGGATTGTCTCTGGAAACTAGCGTGGACTCTGAAAATACCACCTGCTCCCTGAGAGCCAGCCTTTTTAAAATCAGGGAACGTATGTACTGTCATCAATACCTGATTTTTTACCATTACTTATAGCTAAAGAGCCTGTTATACCAGCCAAGTCTCCCTTTACAGATAGCCAGCAGCCTATAACCTACTAAACTTCTTTCTCTCCTGAAGTTTCCACCTAATTTACTCCTTGATGTGCTTTACTTACCTGGGTGTCTTACATCTCCCTACCTCCCCTGGCCTGTAGCCTACCCCCTCCAATACAAAGGATCTGTAGCAATCTATTTCCTGGCCACTAGGTGGCGCCTTACCCCTACTGCTCAGTATCTCTACCACAAAGGCCTCATTACTTAACCTCCTATCTCACTTCACTCTTTTGTCTTTTCTCTAGCCTCATCCCCACTCTGTCATTATCTACATCTTCCTACCCTCTTAACAGCATTAACTAACTCAATCCTACTTTTCTTATTTGCATTTGTACCTTACTCTACCCTGATAAATTAATCTTGCCTAGAAGCACCCTACATTCCCCTGGTAAATTACTTCGACATTCTCTAACTCCTCACTCACCTGCTGTTCACTCTCACTTTTCTGATTGTCTTCCTTGTTTCTACACTCTTTTGTCTCTACCCGCTCCATTCGCCCTTCGGGCTCACTCCGCTACCCTACCCTACCCCCAAATCCCACCCACCCCCAGTGCTCCTACTTAAATAGCACTCATGACCACACCCATATCTTAACCACCCAATCACATCCATACCTATCATCCAATCACCTAAATAGTTATAATTCCTAACACACCCACTAATTAACTTTACCTTCATCCTACCTCCTCACTTCAACAAAGAAACTCCTTCACCACTGCTATAACCTACCCTTTTACCTCCAACAAACCTCCACTCCTCAAAAATGGGAACATCTATCCCCTCACAACTAAAACTACTTATCTTCATTTTATTTACCTCCTGCCTCATCGCTACCTACCTCTTAACCTTTTATGAATACCCACTCTACTCCGCTCTTCCTTATTTACCCAAACATACCTCTTCACCTATATCATCTGTGACTCCTACCTTCTCTAACCAAACTACTCAACCCAAATACCTTCTAGCTAAATACCACAGACTAGAACATTTAATGTTAAGCAAACCAAAATCTCGGAAACTCCTAGACTCCTTTCAAAAACTTCTCCACTCTAAAGACTATAGACTCCTTCACTTATTGCTGGATGGAGATATCAGTCCTAACCCAGGGCCACATCATACCAATTCTAAGCACCACAATAAACAAGACAATTCTACTTCCACTTCACCCACTAAATCTACAAACTCTCTCTATATTGCTCATCTGAACATACAGAGTATTTGTAATAAAACCACTCAAGCTCATGCCCTTCTAGAAACCCAACAATTCGATATCTTATGTCTAACTGAAACATGGCTAAAGCCAACCATCAAAGAAAATGAAATCACCCCACCTGGGTATAATATTCTTAGACTAGATCGTACTTCAAAAAAGGGTGGAGGTGTTGCAATTCTCTATAAAGCACATTTGCAAATTAGTATTTTAGATCATACTCTTATCCCTGATAATCATGCTGAAATTCTTAGCTCTAACCTTCAAATCAACAGTACAAAAGCCTTATACATTACATGCATCTACCTTCCCCCAGGTAACAACAACATCAATACACTAGAATGTATCCTCAGCTCACTTGCAAACTCCCTCCCTCAAGAAACAATAGTCCTAGGTGATTTCAACATTGACTGGCTTTCCTGCAATACTTCAAACCCTACCTCCCATATTAACCTTCATGGCTTTACACAACTAATAAATAGTCCTACCAGAATTAATAAAACCAGCAATAAAGAATCCATCTTAGACTGGATCCTTACAAATACTCCTCAACAAACCTATCAGTCAGGTACTCTCCCTGATGCCCTAAGTGACCACTCACTTATTTATGTTACTAGGCATAGAACCAACCTAAGACTACCTACCACATATAGAACACTACGTTCAAAAAAACATTTTAACCCTGATGAATTTATAGCTGTATTATCTCAATTTAACTGTTCCCCTCTAAAGAATCTCCCTCTTAATGAAGCTGTAGAATATTTTAATTCCACATTCTTATCTATCCTGGATCATTATGCCCCAAGTCACACCATCAGAACCAAAGCTAAAGCAGCACCCTGGCTAACCAATAACACCAAGCAAAAAATTATCCTCAGAGATAAATTGTGGTTTAAATGGCGTACCACTAAAAATGTAACTGACCACCAAAACTTCAAAGAACTTAGAAACAGTACTAAAAAAGCTATCCTTCTAGACAAAATGAACTATTACCTTCAATTACAACAAACCACCAAAAAGGACCCAAAAAAATTCTGGACCAGCATCAATAATCTCTTCTCCCCTGGCTAGTCTATCACACCTAACCCACAGGGCTGCAACCCAGAGAATCTCATACAAACAGCTAACAACTTTAACTTATTCTTTACTAATACTATTCAAACTCTAGCCAGCCATCTCTCTCCTGACACCTCTAAGCTACTCTCACCTTCTCTAAATCACCCTCCTTCCTTTCACCTTCAACCCATACCTACCTCCTATATCTTATCATTGCTTCAAAAACTAAAACCATCTACTCCTTCTGTAGACAAGCTTCCTGCTGAATTCTTGAAAATATCTGCCAAAGCTATTGCCTACCCCATCTCTATTCTGATAAATAGATCCTTAATCAAAGGTATGTTCCACTCTATCTGGAAAATATCTCACATCATCCCACTTCACAAAGGTGGTAAGTCTAATGACTTCTCTAACTTTCGTCCTATAGCTCTCCTATCTCCAATAGCTAAAATCATGGAAAAATGTATCCACAAGCAACTACTGAATCACCTTCTGAAAAACAACCTACTTGCAAACTGGCAGCATGGTTTTAGAACCTCCCACAGTACTACCACTGCTCTTCTCTCCTTTACCAACTCCATTAACTTCAACCGTAACAATAATTACCTTTCATCCTCTATCTTCATAGACTTATCAAAAGCTTTTGACATGGTAAACCACAAACTTCTTCTGCACATACTAAAATCTCTCTCACTTGATCCTCTTTCATTAACATGGTTTACATCCTACCTAGAAGACCGCCAACAAGCAGTTCTTTGGAAAAATGCACTATCCAACCTCCTCCCTACCTCTCTAGGAGTACCTCAAGGCTCTATCTTAGGCCCTCTTCTATTTTCCATCTTTATTAACGACCTCCAAGTAGCTATCCCACATACAACCTGCATACAATATGCAGACAATTCTACTATTATCTGCACTGCTAAGTCACAAACTGAACTACAGTCAATCACTCAAAAAGCTTTTACAACTGTTGAACAATGGTTCTCTAATCGCTGCCTACTCCTTAATCCTAAGAAAACCAAATTACTATTATTCTCACCTTCCCGCAGATCTACCCCACTAAAATTCACTATTTCTGCCATGGATAGCACTCTTATCTCTCCTGACTCAACAACCAAACTATTAGGTATTACTATTGACAATAATCTCACCTTTGACACTCACATCAATAACACAATAAAATTAGTTAATAAAAAAATTGGATCCCTTTATAGAATAAAACCCTTCCTTTCACCTGAAGCAATGACCACCTTAGCCAGATCACACCTGATTTCTACCCTTCTATATGCTTCCCCCATATATACTAATCTCTCCAAAAACAATCTCAATAAATTAGGAACATCTTTCTATAATATTGCTCGATTTGCCACAGGATCCCCTTACAAAACCCACCACTGTCTGAACCTAAAAATCTTGGATGGCTTGAATTTCAGAACCTACTTACACTGCAACAACTCATAATAGCTCATAAGATCCTATACCAACCAACCAAAACACCTATACTCTCTAGCCTCATCTCACCATACAATAACCTGAAACATTTACGCTCTTCCAACAAACTGGATAAATATAACCAAACCCAATAATTCTGCAGGTGACTGTCTCTTTTCCAACTCAATTGGCAAAATATGGAATAAACTTCCCTCAGAAATCCTTTCTTTGTCCTCTCTTCCACTTTTTAAAACACAGCTAAAAATTTATCTCAACAAACACTGGCTTTGCTCTTGCACTAACCCTGATTAACTCTTTTTCCACCTCCCTTACCTTTTCTTCCACCAAACTTCCTATAATCTATGCCTCTCATTAACATGGATGTATTTCACTGTGTGTTGCAATAAAAAAAAAAAAAAAAAAAAAGTGTATTTTTCCACTTTATATGATTAGTGTATTTTCTATGTATTTGAATATTTTCATGTACTTCCTCTTTTCAATTGCCCTGTCTTAAGCATTAATGATGCTGTACCTATCTTTGTCTTTGACTTGTTCTACTGTACTTAACTTTGTGGAGCTTTTCTCCCCAGGCCTCTACTGAAAATGGACATATATCCAGCTAGACTAGCCCAGTCAACAAATGTAAAATAAAAATAAAATAAAATAAAATAAAATAAAATAAATAATTCTCTATTCCTCATTCATATCTGTGTAGAGGGATGACATTGGCCATCTTCCATGTGGATGGGGTGAGGATGGTGCTGAGGCTTGGTGTGACTACAGTGTGTAATGGAGCTGGGAGCACATGCCTGAGTTCATGTAGGATGCGGACACGGATGTTATCAGGTCCCATGGATACTTACGTTTGTTGCATTTCAGTAGGCAATATGTACCTGCTCACTGGTGATGAGGGGAGGGGTGTGGATGCTGTGCATATCCTTCTATAGTGATGCTGAGCCAGGGGGTGATGTTTGCCCTAAACATATCTGCAGCAGGTTGTCTATAGCTATGTTGTGTGTGTATGTGGTCTGAATGACCACCATTACATAGTGGGTTGGTGTGTTGCGTCTGTGATTGTAGACATATGTGAAGATGGCCTTGTGATTGGCCTTGGTAGATGTGTCCAATGTGTACTCATAGTTAGCTTTACAGTATTTCACCTGTGACCTTATATGCTTGATCAGACAAAGGCTGACTTGATGCCAGGTTGGTGCCTGCTCCTCATTTGCCCTGTACAGCCAATATAGGGATCAAGTCTGTGGTCTGTGAATTGCTGCTGTCCAGCAAAGGGGATTACTCTACTTTGGTGGAGGCAGGTTTTACAACTAAGGTATTGCTGAGTCCATACAGCTACGTTGATGTTCATATAGCTGTTAGTAGTATACATGGACACACAGTTGTAACACAGTTGGATACCTCTCCAATTTCAAACAGACAATCATGCTTTTTATAGTACCCATGGCTGTGTCAGGGCAATCCAACAACCAGTAGCTGTAGACTGTCACTCTGCTGGATGCACAGTAACTAAGATTACACACGTGTTCAACATGTACAGCTTATTTAACTGACATTTTGCATCCCATGTCTGTTGCTATGAGGCAGCCAGATACACATACTCATTCTAACATGTGCACAGGTAATTCCTGATGTACATTTCTGTTCTATGTCAGTATGGCACACTTTATTCACACTCTTGCTGCCCAGTCATCCCTCTCAACCCATTAGATCAGGACATCTGTAGGATGCCACACATACATGGGGGGCAGTGGGACAAACTTAGTGACACTGTCTTAATATTGCTGCAACACACTTGAGTCATTCAATAACACAGTGGCCTTTGCTTTGATAGACATACCCTGGAGGATGTCCAACACTCATATGGCAGGAAGAGAGAAGAAAGGCTAGGAGTGTGGTAGTGAGAGTAAGAACTTTTAATGTTGGCAGTATGATTGGTATAGGGACAGAGCTAGCTGATATGATGGCCAGAGGAAGGTGGATATATTGTGCATGCAAGAGACCAGATGAAAGGAGAGTACAGCTAGGTGTATCAGAGGCAGGCCGCAATTGTGCTATCAGGGTGCAGATGGGAGGGGAAAGGAGGTAGGGGTTATCCTGAAGGAACAGTATGGAAGATAACATGAGTTTCTGATAGAGTGATGTTTATGAATCTGGAAATTGATGGTGTAATGATGAATGTTGTTAGTCCATATGCTATGCAAGTTGGTTGTGGGAATGATAAGAAAGGGAAATGTGAAGTCAGTCGGATGATGTGGTAATGACTATACCCAAGGGTGAGAGAGTGGTGATTGCAGCAGATTTCAATGGCCATGTTGGGGAAGGGAACAGAGGGGATGAGGAAGGCATGGGTATGTATGTATGGTGTTAACCAAAGGAATGCAGACAGTGAGATGATAGTGGATTTTGCAAAAAGGATGGACATGGCTGTGGTGAATACATACTATAACAAGAGGGAGGAGCATAGGGTGACATACAAGAGTGGAGGGAGATGCAGGCATGTGGAATATATCCAATGTAGAAGGGCCAGTTTGAAGGAGATTGGAGACTGTAAAGTAGTGACAGGGAAAAATAAAGTTAGGCAGCAGAGACTGTTAGTCTGTAAGATGACGTTGATGATCAAGAAGACAAGGAGTGTGAGGGCAGCACCAAGGATCAAATGGCGGGAACTGGAAAAGGGTGATTGTGAGGTGGAGTTTAGGGAAGAGTTAAGACAGGCACTGGGTGGCAGTGACAATTTGCCAAATATCTGGGTAAGTACAGCAGAGCTGGTAAGGGAGATGGCTAGAAAGATGCTTGGTGTGACATGTGGATGGAGGAAGAAGTACAAGGACACCTGGAGTTCAACTGAGGATACAGGACAGCATACAGAGAAAGAGGTTGGGGATGAAGGAGTGCGATTGTCAGACAGATGAGGAAAGTAGACAGGAGTATAAGGAGATGAATTACATGGCAAACAGAGAGGTGGCAAAGGGTAAGGATGAGGCATATGAAGACTTGTATGACAGGTTGGACACTAAGGAGGGATGAAAGGGCTTGTACCAATTGGCTAGACAGAGGGACTGAGCTAGGAAAGATGTGCAGCTGATAAGGGTCATAAAGAATAATGAAGGAAAAGTACTCACAAGTGAGGAGAATGTATATGGACAGAGTACTTTGAGAGGCTGATGAATGAAGAGAATGAGAGAGGGATGGGTGGATGATGTGGATATGGTGAATCATGAAATGCAATGGCGTATCAAGGAGGAAGTAAGGATAGCTATGAAGAGGATGAATACTGGAAAGCCTGTTGGCCCACGTGACATACCTGTGGTAGCATGAAGGTGTTTAGTGGAAATGGCAGTGGTGTTTTTAACCAGATTGTTTACTGATATCTTGGAAAGTGAGAGGTTGCATGTGGAGTGGAGAGAAGGTGTTTCTGTACCGTTTTAAGAATAAGGTTGATGTGCAGAGCTGTAGTAACTACAGAGGGATAACAGTAATCAGTCACAGCATGAAGTCATGGAAAAGAGTAGTGGAAGCTAGGTTAAGCAAGGAGGTGATGAGTAGTGGTCAGCAGTATGTTTTCATGCCAGGTAAGAGCACTACAGATGCAATGTTTGCTCTGAGAGTGTTGATGGAGTAGTGCAGAGAAGGTCAGGAGTTGCTTTGTGTCTTTCTGGATTCAGAGAAAGCATATGACAGGGTGTCTAGAGAGGAGTTGTGATATTGTATGAGGAAGTCATGAGTGGTAAGAGATATATGTAAGAGTGGTACAGGATATGTACAATGGTGGTGTGACAGCAGTGAGGTCTGCAGTGGGAGTGACAGATGCATTTAAGTTGGAGGTTGGTTGACATCAGGGATCAGTTGTGAGCCCTTTCTTATTTGCAATGGTGAAGGACAGGTTGATAGACAAGATCATACAGGAGTCCCCATTGTCTATGATGTTTGCAGATAACATTGTGATCTGTACTGAGAGTAGGGTACATAGTTAGGAGACCCTGTAGAGTTGGAGATATCTTCTATAGAGGAGAGGAATGAAGGTCAGCAGGACTAAGACAGAATATCTGTGTGTGAATGAGAAGGAGGGTAGTGGAATGTTGAGGATGCAGTGAGTAGAGTCAGCAAAGGTGGATGAGTTTAAATGATTGGGATCAACATTTCAGAGTAATAACGACTGTGGAGGACAGTGAAGAAGAGAGTACAAGCAAGATGGAGAGGGTGGAGAAGAATGTCACTAATGATTTGTGACAGATGAGTACCAGTAAAAATGAAAGAGAAGGTCTACAAGAGGGTAGTGAGACCAGCTATGTTATATGGGTAGGAGACAGTCTTACTGACAAAAAGGCAGGAGTCAGAGCTGGACGTGGCAGTTACAAATGTCAGGATTTGCACTGGTTGTGAAGAGGGTAGACAGGATTAGCAATGTATGTATGACAGGATCAGCCCATGTTGGAAGGTTTTGAGACAAAGCCAGAGAGACAAGGTTACATCAGTTTGGACATGCTGTAGAGGGATGCTGAGTATATTGGGAAAACCATGGTAAGGATGAAGGTGACAGGTAAGAGGAAAAGAGGAAGGCCTTAGATAAGGTTTCTGGATGTGGTGAGAGAGGACATGCAGGTGGTTGGTGTGACAGAGCAGAATGCAGAGGACAGGCAGAAATGGCAACAGATGATCCACTGTGGTGAACCCTAATGGGAACAGCCAGAAGAAAAAGAAGGAGATGTTGTAATGTCAGTCTTCACAGATTTGACAATGATTTGCCAGACCTAACACAACTCTATGAGTAAATGACTACAAATATGAGGCAGACATATGGTCAGTGAGCATAACACAGGACAGTTTAATGGTATGAGCTCAGTATATCATAGGCAGATCAACACACATGTGTGCAGCATTACTTTACTTTGCAAATACCATGTATACAGTAGGTCTCATACATTTCTGAGACAACCAAGTATATAATAGTTGTATTCACAAGTAAGATATGGATATGTACAATACCCTAGTAGCTGGCCTAGCATTGTCACAGTCGGTATTGTTCAACACACACTGCAGTAGTAGTCATATGTGAGCCAGCTTTTCCTGGGGTGACTCAGGGACCTGACCCATGATCTATGTCACTGGCGACAGACTCAAATGCTATGGCCATAGGTTGTGATCAGCAATATATCAGTAGAGAAAGTCTTGCTGAGTCATATGTTACAGTTCCTATTTCCCAATCTTACATACCCCCTACTGCAGTCCATTACATGCTTACTTGTTTGACATACCTGTTTGTTTTATGCATGTGTAGGTGGTTATGTTCTGCTTAGTTTTTCTTTTTCGTTTCACTGTTTCTCTCTCTCTCTCTCTCTCTCTCTCTCTCTCTCTCTGTCAAGGATGAAGGGTGTACATCTGTTTTGCATAGGCAGCAGCTTGCCTTTTGCATGTAATGCTCATGAGCAGCTGATACCCTGTGCACCAGTTGGTGTCCCCACTTGCTAATTGCATGCATGACAGCTGTGTTGTTATTCATATAGCCAATGGCATGACAACACACTCCTATCACTGAGTACATCATATGAGCATTGGCCCTTTTCCTTGCCAGTGAGGATTTGATGGAGGTGTGTGAATAACAGCATCACAGAGGGTATTTGGAAATACCTCTTACAACCAAAACTGTGGAAACAGGCCAACAAAATTGGGGAGAATGTTCCAGACATAGGGATAGAATGTAAGTATTCTGTTATACATTTGGATTAATGCTAGTCTAACAGGGTTTGTGTGGACATGGAGTTTCTGTGTGATTTTAACTCTGACAGTATGTGTTTGACATAACTCTCATTTGTAGGGCTATCTGCAGAATGGCCAGCATTTGTACTCCTATGTTTGCTGTGTTCCTCAGACATTTTTGGCTTTGGAAAATCAGTAGCATACTCTGGGGATTGCAGTCAATTTGTGTTTCAGATCTCATATCCCTCAGAGAAGATATGTACAACTAACCTTGTTACAACAGCAGCTTTCAGAGTTTATAACAGCAATATTTCAAATATGCCCCTGTTTTTGGGCCTCTGTCCCAGAATTATGTCAGGCTTTATCCAAATGTCATGCAGTAAGAGTTTGATAGGTATGGTATATAATTATTTAGTGCCTACATTCCTGACATTATTCCAGTGCTGTATCAGACTGCCAGACATGTTATGTGGAAGAGGCCTTATATATGAGGGGAAAGCCTGGACATTCTGTAGGATTCTGTACAGTTGAGAGGACTGTGTATTTCTGGCAATTGTTGACAGACTGCCAGGATTGTATACCAGTGTATTGTGTCAATGTTATTTGGCCTGTGTAGGGAGAAGCTTGGATGTATGTGTTATGGCTCCTTTCCTATCTGCCTGTGCATGTTCCTGTTTCTGGTGGTCTATCGGCTGTATATGTTTGTAGGGGCAGACTGAGACATGTCCCATACCATGGTCAGTTGTCATAGTACACTGTGAATTGGGCCAGTATATGTGGGGGTAGTGTGTGAGTGGCAAACATGTTGAGATGTTTTTGTTCAAACAGTCCTTATACTGTACTGTTCCTTTGGCTCACCGGTATGTCACTGCAACTGTGGTTGAATTGGTTGTGGGGATGCACTTTCACACTGGTGTATGTTTTTCAGTGCTGTGGCATCCCTGTAGTGCCTGATATATTTCCCAATACATGTGTAATTCCCCCTAGCAGATTTGGGTTAGTGTTGTGTCAGTCTGACTGTAGTTTGGACAGTGCTTGGTGACATGCTTAGCAGCTGAATGTAGTTTCCCTAATGTGATGTTATGTTTGAATAGTTGTAGGACGTACTGTTGCCTAGCCCCAATAAGTGTTGTGTATTTCTGGCACATCAGTGGGCTGATGTGAGGATTTCAGTCACTAACTAGTGGAAAGTAAGTGAGTGTTGGATTTGTGCTATTTCAGTCAAGATACAGCATTTTAGGACAGACATGAGGGCGTTATTGCAGCAACTCTGTCAGCTTATCTACTCCAGTATTTCAGATATGTCCCTATTTTCATGGCTTTCTGCCCACGCTTTGTCAGGCCTGGCCCAGGTTCATTGCACTAAGGGGTTATGAGCCTACCTCTGGGCTGTCTGGATTGTTGCAATATGTCCAGGTTTATTGCCCATATTTCTGGTCTGTTCCACAGATACATTATTTTAATGTCCCCTGTAAATCACTGTGATGATCTGAGGATTTCTGACAGTAAAAGATGACATACATTTTAGTTTCAGAACTCATATCCCTCAGAACATGTATGCTGAAACAAATCATGTCACTCTGGCAACATTCTACATCTATAAGAGCGATATTTAAAATATGTCCCTAGTTTTGTCCCATTGTCCCACCCATTTGGACAGCCTTGGGCCAGATTTCTTGCTGTAAAAGGTTGGTAGGTATGGTTCTGAAATATGACTCCACTACATGTTATGAGCACATATATAAAAATATATATATATATATATATATATATATATATATATATATATATATATATATATATATATATATATATATATATATTATATTATATACATATGGAAGTATATATATATATATATATATATATATATATATATATATATATATATATTTTATATGTATATCACTATTTATATTATGTGTGTGTGTGTATATATATATATATATATATATATATATATATATATATATATATATATATATATACATATGCATCTCTCTCTCTGTATATATATATATATATATATATATCCTCATGAAATAAAACATATAACAGCAAATATCTTCAAAATCTGCTCACAAACGCACAGACCGTGGCGGGGTTTCTCTGGCGTCATCCAGTGTGCATGTAATCACCGCCAAGGCCGGATTATAACCCGAATATCTTTGTATCTACTAGTGTTTGTTTGTACATATATATATAACATTAACACCTGAATCCTAAAGTATGACAAGATTTTAATATTATCTATTTTTATTTATATTTCTAAATATATACTTTGAAAAACAGCAAAATTACCTATTTACTAAACATTCATTTTAATCTATCTATAAACTATATAAACTACATATACTATAACCCTTGTGAAAATAACCTGAAATTACTACCTATATATCACCAATGGTCATTTAAGACCTATAAAAATAAAATGTGCTATTTTATAAGCTAATATGCAGGGCAATTCTCTGTTTAAATACAGAAAATGTTGGCCTAGATTTTTCCCTCTATATGCATAGTGGCAGACTCTGTCCACATACCCGCTGAAAAACCATCTGATGTTAGGTATTAGTACCATGTGGTTGTTAACCTAACATATTGGCTTTTACCTCTAGGCTCCCTATCTACAACAATTGAGTCCTATCTACATTGGACGCTCATTATAGGCCTGTTGAATCTGTGTTTAAGATCTACTGTCTGTCTTTTGGGTAACTGCTTCATGAACACATTTTTTCCTAACCCTTAAATTGGGACTTGGGTATATTAATCCATTTTATGTTTTCTGTATAGGTGATATGGTTTTCTGTATAGGTCAGTATGTATCCTGCCTAATTCATCTGTATATATATATATATATATATATATATATATATATATATATATGTGTGTGTGTGTGTGTATAAATAAATACAAAACCTGACCGATTCTATGGAATCTTTTCCCTACTGTTGAATGAGTATATGCTGGAAAAAGCATCAGTGATCCCTAAAGCTCAAATTATGTAGTGGTGTATTTCTCTGACTATGGTGTACAGGTCCTGGATTCAAGACCTGGCAGGGCTGATAATTTTGTTGCTCTTACTCTCACTTATAACCACTTACTCAAGGTTACACCCGCACTAATTCTTTAAAAGAAAAGAAAAAGGGGTGATAGGAAAGTGGTGTAAAATGGGCACACATAGGGAAGAACAATATGAAAGATAGCTATGGATGTACAGGAAGGGTGTATGGAAGGTCCATAGCTGTCCATTTCTTATAGAGCAACAGCTGTGCATTTCTACAGAATTTGGAGGTGAATTTGGATGCTCGAACCCCAGAGAGAGGGATGAAGACAGCAGAAATGTGTTGTTAAACCTGCTAAGCATAGCTGAGCATTGCTAACCATTGCTCACATTTCATTCTCATAATATTCGACACTAATGACTTCATTTATTAAGTGTATATGATTTCCATTACATGACATGGCATGGCTGGATGTGCTTTCATTACAATAGCAAGGGGTGTAACTATATTGTATGGGACACTATAGCACTCAACTTTCCTCTCTGTCTAGAGGAAAGCAGTTTCTAGTAATTAACAAATAAGCACCTATCCAGGCATGTCTAAGGGTCAGCTCTGTGTGTTTTCTCCTGTCTACCTGATGAATCTGGGCATCTTGGGGCAATGCAGTAATTGCCTCATGTACACAGACAACCCTCTCCTCCTGCCACCCAACACTACAACCTGTGAGAGATGCACTTATATAGCCAAACTGAAAGCAAAGCTCTCTTCACCCAAGACTGGACTAGACAGTCAAGAGGAGAAGGTAAACACTTGCACCACACCACACTCAGCACATACTCCCTCAAAACCTACACCACCAAAACACACACATAGAAATACAAAACACACCTACGTTCACGGAGGCTCTCAGTAAAAACCTGCTTAAGCAACAGGGACCTCCAAAGCAGAAACACAAGCAACCTCCACCCCCAACACAACCCAAATGACACATAGCCCACAAACTCAGTGTGCCACTCAACCACAGTCCATAAGGTATAACAACGTACTCAACACTCTAGTCATAGGTGACTCTATAGTCAGGCACACTGATGTTCCACTCACCAGGCTAAACAAGGAGAAAGTTACTGTCAGCTGCCTGTTGGGTGCCAGGATCCGCCACATAATGCATGCACTCAGGTCACTCCACAACAAGTACAAATATGACTCTGTTATTGTCCATGTTAGTGTGAATGACCTAAGACGTACCTCCTTGGACTACATGAAAAGGGACATGGAGAAGCTGTCTGATCTTGTTGCCCAGGCAGGTATGACCCTAGCCCTGTGTAACATCCTGCCATCACCCAGAATGATACCACAGTACAAGGACAAAATGATTGACTTCAACAATTGGCTAAGCTTCTGGTGTCATTCTAAGGGGATCCAGTATCTGTTTGCCTGGGATGACATGAATGACAAACCACGATGCTTTGCCAGAGATGGCCTGCACCTGTCACCCCTGGGATTCTGGATACTGGGTAAGGCTCTAGCCACTCCTATAGTGCTTTTTTTAGGCAAGGTTCAAATGATGAATTCACCACCCTAACAGGTACAGGCAAGAAGAATCTGAGGGTATTGCTACTCAATGCTAGAAGTCTAAACCTCAAAATGCACTCACTCGAGGCACTCCTTAAAATGGAGAACATCGACATATGTGCAGTGACAGAGACCTTGTTCAAGGCTCCACAGAGTTCTCCTGCATTACCAGGCTATAATTCATACCACACCTTTCGGCCATCTAACCTGGACTGAAACACTAAAGGCAGAGGCGTGTCCATATTCATCAAGGATATCCACACCTCCAGGGTAGTTGCTCAGCATAATGCATCAGAGATTATCCAAGTGCAACTAACTCTGGGCAAGACCGCAATCCAAATTGTAGCTTGCTACAGATCCCCCACCATGCCCCAGGATTCCCACTCCTCATTTCTTAATACACTGGAAAATATTAGGGTACAACCTACCACCCTAAGAATGGGCGATTTCAACTACCCTACAATTAACTGGGAAAACTACTCGTGTACCAACTCTTGTGCTCAATGTTTTCTGGAATTCATAAATTCCAATGCCATGGATCAACTTATCCACACCCCCACCAGGTGCAGCAATATCCTAGACCTGGTTATTACCAACATGGGCAACTGGTGCTCCACACCAGAGATCACTTCCTCATTGGTTAGATCCGACCACAAGCTAATCACCCTAGACATCCACATCCCTCCCTTACCCCCTTAGGGAAACCACAGTAAAACATTTCTCCAAAGCCAACTTCACGCTTCTTAAGACAGAAGTGTCAAACTTCACAACACCCAGGCTGATGGACAATAGAGGTATGACTGCTGAATCCTACAAAAATGCACTTTATAAGCACTTACATGAGTGCATGGATCGTGCAATCCCTAACAGAACGAAGATGCTATCCTCCAAAAAAAGGAAGCCAATCTGGTGGTTCCCTGCCATAAACAAACTCTACAACAGAAGGAAGAAACTGTTGCAAAAAAGAGTAAAATCCCATGATTGGAGAAACTCCCTGGTCAGCCTCAGTAAGAAGCTGAGATCCCTCAAAAAATCATCCAAAGCTAGTTATGAAAACAAAGTCACCACTGACTCTAAAGACAACCACAAAGCATTCTATAGCTATGTCAAGAATTTCAATGGCAACACTCAGATCTGCTCTGAGTTACAGCACAGTGGCACTAAATATACAGAACCAACTGATATTGCCAACATCCTGGCAGATAGGTTCAGTGCTAACTTTACCCCCCTGTCATCCCCTAAAGGGCCCATCTCTGTACCAGAAGAATGAAAAGTTCCTGTAATCACGGCTGCACAGGTAAGAAACACACTATCCAAAGCCAAGAACACAGCATCCCCTGGGACCTGACGACATCCCAGGCTGTGTTCTACATGAACTACAGAATGAACTGGCACCCCACCTAAGTACCATGTTCAATCATAGCCTCACCTCAGGCTATGTGCCCACTGAATGGCACACAGCGACAGTTATCCCACTCTACAAAGGAGGAGCCACCACAGACTCTGGAAACTACCTCCCCATTAGCCTAATGAGCCTGGTCTGCAAGGCTATGGAACATATCATCATGAAACTTATAAACAATGACATTGGTAATCTCCAAAGTCAGGACCCCACCCAGTTTGGGTTTGTAAAAGGCAGATCATGTCTCCTAAACCTGATAGACTTCTTTGAGGCAGTCACCAAAGCCATAGATGAGGGTAAGGTGGATCACACAGCCTATCTAGATTTTGCCAAGGCTGTCGACACCATCCCACCACTCTGGAATTATAGATAAACTCACTAAACTTGATATAAATCCCTATGTCACAAGATGGGATGCCAACTGGCTCACTGACAGAACCCACAATGTGAAAGTAGCAGACTCCAAATCCAACTTCAGACCAGTGACAAGTGGAGTACCACATGATTCAGTCCTGGGTCCTCTCCAGTTTGGTATCTACTTCTCTGAAGTACAGGCCAACACAGAACGTCTTTGGCTAACAAAGTTCGCAGATGACTGCAAACTAGGAGCCATAATCAAAACTCCAAAAGATGTGGACATCCTACAAAAGGGCCTCACTGAGACAGATGCCTGGTGTCAAAGCCATGGCCTCAAGCTCAATGCCAAAAAGTGCATTGCCATCCCTTTTGGTAAAAACTCAGTACCCATGAACTACCACATAGGCGGTAGTCTATTTAACACTGAAAGTGTGATAAGAGACCTTGGGACACATGTGGACAGTAGTCTCTCTTTTGATAATCACATCGCCACAGTAGTCAGGAAATCCTTCTACATGGCACACCTCATCACAAAAGGTTTCTTATCCAGGAAAAAAGAGGTCATTGTTCCCCTCTACTCGTCACTCATTAGACCCATTATAGAGTACAATGCCCCTTTTGGTATGTACCTCACAAGACATCTACAACAACTGGAAAGATCACAGAAATACCTCACAAAGAGGATTACCAGCCTCAAACAGATGCCCTATGCAGACCGTCTCAAAAAACTGCAGCTTTACTCCGTTGCATATCACCTACTCAGAGGCGATCTCTGCCTAACACACAAAGCTATGTCAAACCCAAAGCTTTTAGACATGCTCCACTTAAAGATATCCCAATCCCTACAAGCTACACGGTGTAGGGACCTAAACCTTGTCACCACAACAAACAGAACATGCTGGAGGGATAGATTCCTGTCCCAGAGATTTCCCATACTCTGGAACAAGCTACCTATCTATATCAAACAAAGCTCCTCATTAGTGCTCTTCAAGAAAAATCTTGATGATTGGATGGGGGATAGGAAATTCACCCCGGGGATCACTTCTATGGCTCTGTTCGACAGTGGCACAGGAAAATAATTTTCTTGGGTGGCGAAAGCCGGGGTACCTTTGGCTAGGCTTATATAGGCCCTAGGGCCAATAGCCTAGTACCTACCTTTGAACCTATGAGCCTATGTTATATGCACTCACACATCCATTTTACAGTAGCTACACTACCGTGGATGACAAAAATAACTTACCACATATTTTAATATGAACATAGCACTTTTAACAGTGCTTTCCCATGTACATTTGGATTGCCTGTTGTATTACTCGAACTGTGAATGCCTGCATGCAAAGCTGGGACTCTGACCACTACACTATCTTGGTTTGGGGATTTGAGCTTTATATTTTTATTTATCACCTATTGGATATTAATAATATATTACTATATTAAATGGAGAGTATTGAGGTTTTTGGCCATGTCATTGAGGACTGCTGTCAAGGACTGCTGTCATGATATAATGGCATACATTTATAGTTTCAGACTTGTATCCTTGTGAACATTAATGCTAATGCTTAACCTGTTTTCTATCAACTTTCTGTCTGTCCTCTGTGCAGATGGGATGACACCGGTGCTCAGGCTGTGGTTGACTAAACTGCAGAATGAGTCCAAGAGCCCATGCCTGTGTTCATGTTGGATGCAGCCAGGAATGGTATTAGGCCTATGGAGACCTCTATGTGTTGCCTTTAAGAGGGCATTACAGACCTCCTTCCTGATCATGATGGGAGGGGGCCAGGTGCTGAACATGTAGATGTGTATCTATGGGGGGAAAGTATGGTGATGTTTGCACTTCACCCGTCTGCAGCTGGTTGTCTATATCCATGGCATATGTGTATGTGATGTTACTGACCACCACTACAGAGCAGGTATGTGTGTTGCCTCTGGAATTGTAGACACACATCTGGAAGGCCTATTGGTTGGTCTTGGTGGATGTCTCCAGTTTGCACTCAAAGACAGCCTTAGGGTACATCACCTGTGACCTTTCTTGCTGTGCAGAACAAGTTGACATGGCTTCCAATGAAGCACCTGTTCCTTCTTGGCCCGTCATGCGATTATTTCCACCTATGATGGTAGTTGTGTATTGCTGCTGTCCAACACAGGCATTCAGCCTACCTTGAGGTGGTTAATATTGTCCTGTTGGGTAATGCTGAGGCCATAAAGCTATGTAGGTGCCCACATATTATTATGGTGTGGGTCTAGACACTGCTGCTAGTTCCAGCATATTTGATACCCTTCATGTGGGCCTTGCCCATTTTCCTTGCCTGTGCAGGGGACATTACAGAGGTGTGGGGGCTACAGCTTCACAGACAGTAGGTGGAAATACCTCACAGGGCAGGAGATGTGGAGACAGCCCAACAACATGGGGGACAAAGCTCCAGAATTGGGTACAGATTGTATGTAATTAGTACTGTTATGTGCATGGAGGTTTGCTAGATTGACAGGGTTCATCTGGACATACATTTACTGGGTGAATTGACATCTGACAGTGATATGCCTCTGACATACCTCTCAACTGGAATATTATCCACAGACTGGCCAGATGCTTGCCTGTTATGTTTGGTCTATTCCTCAAACAACATCTGTTTTTGAGGGTTTGGTTGGATAATGTGAGGATTGTAGTCAGTAACTGTTGACATCCATTGGTGTTCCAGACATCATATCCTTCAGCGATAGTTGTGTTACAACAACACATGTAACACCAGCTACTGTTTCAGTTTGTAACACCATTACGTGTGATATGTCCCTCTTTCCAGCCCCTTGTCCCACAAGTATGTCAAGTGTTGTCCAGATGTCCTGCACTACAAGGTGCAGAGGTATGGTATATCATTAATTACCAACTGCACTCCAGTTATCATCCAAATGACCTGGCAGACTACTTTCCATGGCATGCAGCAGTGTCCAGGATTACGGTTCCACACCCTGGTAATTCTGTGTAAATCTGTACATATGACAGTTCTGTATGTCTGACCATTGTGAACAGACTGCCACAATTGTGTAGCAGTGTTGTGTGTAGATTTTTGTTGGGCTGGGTAGGGAGAGTAGCAGATGTGAGTATCATACATCCTTTACCTATCTGACTCTGCATGCTGCTACAGCTGTTGGTGGTCTATCAGGTTTGTATGCTTGCAGGGGCTGACTGTGCTATGTCTTGTAACACCTCAGGATTACCAGTACACTGTGAATTGGGCCAGTATATGTTGGTGTAGTGTGTGACTGGCAATCAGGATATGCTTGTTCAGACAGTCGTTCTACTCTAGAGTTTATTTTGGGTACTGGAATGTTGCTGTGACTGTGGTGCAAATGTTTTAGGGTGGACAATTTTGTACCACTCTCTGCTTTTCACTACAGTTCCATGCCTGTAGTGCATGCTGTATTTGAATATACATGGGTAATTGCCCAGAGGTGATGTAGAGGATGTCATGTTGGTTTTACTGCATTTCATAAGGTGCTCGGTGACATGTTTGGCAGCTGCAGGGGATTTCCCCTTCTGTTACATCACTGCAGTCATACCTCTACACTGTCCAGAGGCCTAGACACTGTCCAGATGTGTGGCTCATATGTTTGGTCTGTTCCCCAGACAGTTGCCCTTGGGTAATCAATAGGATACTCTGGGGAATGCAGTCAGTAAATGCTAACATCCATTGGTGTTACTGACTTCATATCCCTCAGAAAATATATGTTACAACAAAGCCAGCAACACCAGCAACTGCCTACATTTATAACAGCAATATGTCCAACATACCTTGTTTGGGTCTCTGCCCCCCAATTATGTCTGGCTTTGTCCAGCTGTCATGCTCTATAAGGTTCAGAGGTATGTTGTATCATTATTTATTGCATTCATTCATTTTACCATCCCAGTGATGTCATAGACCCCCAGACATGTAACAAGGAAGCGGCTATAGATATGAGTCCTGTGCCTATACATTCCATGGGATACTGTACATTTGAGAGGTCTGTGTATGTCTGCCCATTGTTAAAAGACTGTCAGGAATGTGAAGCAGTGTAGTGTGTACATGTTATTTTGGCTGTGTAGGGAAGGGATACATGTGAGTGTCATGGCCCTTTCTATTTAATTGTGCATGCTGCTCTGGTTTCTGGTTCCCTATCACCTGTATTTGTTTGCACATGCAGACCGTGACATGTACATAACACCTCAAGATTCCCACTACACTGTGACTTGTGGCAGTATATGTAGGGGTATTGTGTTAGTGGCAAATGGGATATTGTTCTCACATAATCATTATACTGTAGTGTTCAGTTTGCTTACTGGTATGTCGCTGTGACTGTGGTGCAATTGGTTGGGGGTATGCACTGTTTTCCACTAGTGTTACAGCCTTGTAGTGCCTGTTATATCTGCTAATGCATGTGTGCAGCCCCAGAACTGGACTTGGCTAGTGTTATGTCAGTCTAATTGTAGTTTGGACATTGCTTAATAGCTCAGTGTAGTTTCCCTAATGTTGTGTTATGTCGACATATTCATAGGATGTCCAGTTGTCTGGCTGATATCTTTGGTTTGGTCCCCATAACTGTTGTGGATTCCTGACACATCAGTGGGATGATGTGGGGATTGAGGTCACTAACTAATGAGAAGCAATTGAGTCCTAGAATTGTGATATTTCAGTCGATATATGTTAGGACATACATTGTTACTGCATCAACTTTCTCAGCTTACCTACTCATTTATTTTGGATATATCCCTATTTCAGGCCTTTGTCCCCCCACTTCATCAGGCTTGGTCTGGATTCATTGCACTAAGGAGTTCAGGGCATACCTCTCCACTGCCAGGATGTTCACAGACTGTCCAGATGTTTGGCCCATACGTTTGTTCAGTTCCACAGTTTATTTGTATTTGTCTGGTAAATCACGTTGATGATCCAAGGATTTATGTCAGTAAATAATGACATAATACTTCAGTTTCCATCCTCATGTCCTTCAGTAATTGTCTGCTGAAATGCACCCTGTTGCTGTAGCAGATGTTTTCATTTGTAACAGCAATATTTGAAATATGTCTCTATATGTGCCCCCCCCTTTTTACGGCCTTTGTACAGGTTACTTGCACTAACAGGTTGAGAGGGATGGTACTGAGGTATAACTGCACTACATGTTATACACATAGACACACACATACACACACACACACACATATATATATATATATATATATATATATATTTATATATATATATATATATAATATATATATATATATATATATACATATATATATATATATATTTATATTTTTATGTATGTATATCTAGATTATGACTCTAATTTTTCATATATATGTTTCAATATATCTATATATATATATATATATATATATATATATATATATATATATATATATATATAGGTCCCCTATGAAATACTGAATGCTCAGAATCCCAACACCCAAATTACTGAAACCAGAAGCCGATACCCCACTTTACGTAAAGACCAGAAGCGTGAAGTTCAAAATCCCGATGTTAAGGGATATTGAGTTAGCGCTTCTGGTGTTGCGGTTCAGGTATCTGTGTGTAAGTGTGTTTGTGAGGGGCTTTAGTGTGTGCTAGTGTGTGTTGTGACTGTGATGTGTGTGTGTGTGTGTGTGTGTGTGTGTGTGTGTGTGTGTGAGGGACTGTAATGTGTGGGTGTGAGTTTGCCTTGTGTGTGTGTTTGTGCGATCTCGGAGTTAGAATATTAAAGTAGGGGGTGTTGGGGAGTGCAGCCCCCACATGGGGGTTGCAGGGGGGCTTGCTCCCCTGCTTAACGATAGTGTAGGATTATTTGTTTGGGTTTGGGGGGACACTGTGTGTATGCATATGTGTGTACTGTATGTGTGTTGATCCTTCGCGATTTTGAATTTTGCGCTTGTGGTCCGTCGGTCTTCTCGTCTTTCTGGTATTTGGTCTCAGGATTATGGGCGTCAGTCTTGTGGTTTTGGTCTTTCATAGTAAACCTGTATACATATATATATATATATATATATATATATATATATATATATATATATATATATATATATGTGTGTGTGTGTGTGTGTGTGTGTGTGTGTGTGTGTGTGTGTGTGTGTGTGTGTATGTTTATATACAGCACATGAATGATTCCACAAAGCTTTCTCCCTAATGTTGTATGCCTCTATTGAATGATATGTTTGAAAAAGCAACATCAATTTTTATAGCTCAGATGGTGTAGTGGTACATTCTTTTGACTATAGTGCTTAGGGTTATTGGGTTGACACTTTGGACTGCTGCTTTTTTCATTAATGATAAATTACCAGAATGCATGATATGTTTGTTAAAGCATGATAGATATTCACAGCTCAGATGGTGTAGTGTTGTTTTGCTGTGATTGTAGAGGACAGCATCTCAGGTTCGAGACTTGGCAGGTTTGCCTATTTTGTTGCTGGCCGGAACAAGGTCTGATGGATACAGAGTGATTACGGCACATTTAAGCATTTTATATTTATAATTTTATATTATAAAATAATATTTATATACACATTATAATTTTACGTTTACCTTCCATGACATCCCCCTATGTGCATTCATTAAATTATTTTCTTGTGTGACTATACTGTATGGAGCACTTGTGTTTATATGGGAGTTTCACATCTTTTCTACACTGACATCTCACTTTTGGAACTGCTACACTACCCTGGTTGACAAAAAGAGTTGCTACATAATTTAAATTTACTAAAATAATTTTAACACTACTTTCACAGAGGAAAATAAGTTGCCTGCCTTGGTACTTGAATTGTGGCCACTTGCCTGTAAAGCCATGACTCTAACCACTACACTATCTTGGCTTGGTAATTTCACCTGTATATTTGCATTTAGCTCCTATGGGATGTTTAAGCTATGCTAAGTGGAGGGCCATAACGTGCACACCTGCTTAGCTACACTTAACCATTCCTTAGGCTAGCAAAAAAAGTATATATTATTATTATATTATTATGTTATATGGGTGTGTCTTGTTGGTGTTTTGAAAACTAATTGGGACTTAGTTACATACTTTTAAATTTGCTATAGCAGAACAAGTAACCATTGGGCCAAGGGGAGGCAACTATAAGGCTATTTTAGGACAGAGGGAAGTGAAATGGCAGTTATTAATAGATGCATCTAATGAACCATGGTTGACTGACTGTATAACAATTAAGCCTATATTACAACTTAAGAACTAGTGTAAAAATCACAATTTTTAATTTAAGAACGTTCATAGTAGAATTTATTATATTGTTCTTGCATTCATGATGAATATGGGTATATGTGTTTTTAACAAGATAACTGTTGCACAGATGAATGTATTTATTAGGGGATAGTTATTAGGGGACATGCTTATGAATTTTTATAAATAATGACTTTCAAAGTATATTAAGATTTATTTATTATCATATTTTGCTCATAGTTAAGATGATGGATTTACTACATTTGTATTTTTACAATATAGATAAGTACATTGAATATATTGTAGTATTCTAGGATGGGATGATACGTCTTTAAATGTGTTGTTTTTAAGGGTACAGGTAATTTTGTTGCCAAATATGCACATACTTAAGGAACCTAATGGTTTCTCTGATTTGTTCTGACAAAGTCCACGGATGGGTGGATGAAAGTGCTTAACCAAGTTTTGTATGTAATATTGGAATAAATTGTGGCATTTTTTAGAGCGGCTTCTGGTGGATCTGTATATATCAGCGTACTTGAACAGTTTTTAGCACTTAATTGTAGGTGTATGCTGGTTACTGGAGTTTAACTAATTGTGACTGCAATCATGAAATAATAACATTCATTTGACTTTCAGGCTTCTATTCTTCAGGGACTCCTGCTAATACATAAATACATATCCTGTTATCTATCGACTTACTAAGTGTGTGAGGGCAATGTTTCAGGCGTGACCCTAATGTATTATTTATTCCCCCCATTACTTGTGCTTTTGTTAACATGCACTGCTGTAAGGGAATATTGGCATACATTTGCTTTCAGACTTCTACCCTTACGTAATTCATGCTAATGCATGACCTGTTCTCTATTAACTTGCTATGTTTGTGGGGCTATATTTGTGTTTTTTCACTTTTGGGGGATTTATTCCCGTTCTGTGTGCATTTACACACATTTCCTGCTTTAGCAGATTGCAGAAGTGTCATACGGCACTTTAGCAATGCAGGGGGTGTGTCACAAAACCTGTCACACACCCCCTGCATTGCTTTCTTCTTTCCAATTTTTATTTCAGTGTCTGCAAACACTGAAATGATCATTATTTCATTTCAGTGTCCGCGGACACTGAAATACTGGCATACTATTAGAGTACATCTCCAATATTATGCCAGTTTGGCTTAGAAAGTGCCGTACTGCACTTTCTGAATGCAGGGTCGTGTTCAGTGTCCATGCACTACTTGGACATGCCCCTTGCACTTATTCAAGGTTTGTGTTCATATAGCAAGTAGAGCAGTGTGCCTCCATGACTATTTAAGGCGCACTGCTGTGCTAAATGAACATGAACCACTCTTGCAAGATTACTCTTATTCTTGCACAGATTGTTGTGAATCCAGGGGTTTGTCCATTACTCCTGAAAAATCCAGTCTTTCATATCAAAGTTAAAGGAAAACGATCCATCCGGATTTATAATCAATAGAAAAACATTACAACATATTAACTCATTAAAGCCTGTATCACCTTTTTTGTATATTTTTAGTTCACACTCATTGCTCTTTATGGCATCCAGAAATTGTTTGAGTCTGTCTTCATTTACTAAGTGATTTATCAGCTAATAAGAGCATTATTAGAAAGTGCTAAGAGTTATTAAAAAATACACTAAGGCTGTTAATCTAGAATGACCTTCAGCAAAGAAATTATTGTTCATCACTTATTATTCATATTGTAATATTTATGTTCAAACTTTCATAACTGAGAGACCTTCATGTTATTAAGGAGTGTAATGTGACAAGCCATGGTGGGAAACAGGAAAATTCATTATCGATGTCCATTTATATCGTACTATACATGATATACTGATAGTTGTTTTTTAGTAATTATGAAAATAAACAATATTTTCATATGTACTAAATACTTCAAAAACAGGTGACTTACAAACTGCTGCATTAACATCAGGTGAAAGAGTAAATGTTGTTGAAGAAAATTTCCTTTCAAATTTGCACAGTAACTTGCAAATTTTGAAAAATATTCAGTTATTTATATTGTTAAATTTACAATTAAACATATGTTTTCATATTTTTTAAATATCTCATTAAATATGGACTCAGAAGAATTTCTAGTTATTTGAAAACTTATGTCTGGTTAACATAAATGTTCTAACAATACATGTCTAAGTTATACAGTTTCCAAGATATGACAAATTGCTTGTGAAAGTTAAGCAAAAATATAATTTGGGGTAGTATATGTTATAATATATAATATTATTTATGGAAAGACTATGAATGCACTGACTATTATCACTACAAAGACTACTTATTACTGATAACATTACTATGTGTACAGTTTAATAGCTTTTAACCTTCACTACTCGTGAACAGGGTCTCTTACTTAGGTTTAACCACCCACCCTAAAACTGTTTCACAGTTACTTGTTCAATCGTAAACTAGCAGTAAAATGGTCAAATGCTATTTCCCCTTTCAACAAAACCCCACTGGAGCCCCACAAGGATCTATCTTAGGACCCCTACTTTTCAACATATTTACTAATGACAAATGCACTACCACCTCTGGTGGAAGATTCATACAATATGCAGATGATTCCACATTTATCTGCACTCCCCCACACTACCCCGACTTCTCACTATTATACAACAAACTTTCTCTGCTGTAGAATCCTGACTCACTGATTGCAGCCAATTTTTAACCCTAAAACAACTAAACTGTTACTTTTTCTACAAACAAACACTCTATTAATCTACACAATTTCAAAATCCACTCTGCTGACAATACCACACTAAACTGCTACGTGTTACCATAGACAATCACTTAAAGTTCAATCTCCATGTTTCACAGAATAGGTTCATAGGTTCATAGGTAGGTAGGTACTAGGCTATCTGCCCAAAGGCATTTATAAGCCTAGCCAGAATGTGTTGGCTTTCGCCACCCCCTTAGATTAGTTCCCTGTGCCTCTGTCCAGCAGAGCCACTGAAGTGATCCCCGGGGTAAACTTTCTGTTTCCCATCCACTCGTCAAGGTTTCTCTTGAAGAGTGTTAGCAAGGAACTCTGCCTAATATAGATTGGAATTTTGTTCCAAAGCATGGGAAGTCTCTGTGACAGGAATCTACCCCTCCAGCACATCCTTTTTTTTGTTGCAGTGAGGTTTAGATCCTTAGAATGTGTGGCTTGAGGGGATAAGCTTTTCTTTAGGTGAAGCATGTCCATCAGTTCTGGGTTGGACATGGCCTTGTATGTCAGGCAGAGATCACCACTGAGTAGGCAGTATGCAACTGAGTACAGCTGGAGTTTTTTCAGTTCAGCTGCATAGGGCATCTGTTTGAGGCCAGTGATCCTCTTGGTCAGGTACTTCTGTGGTCTTTCCAGCTGTTGCAGGTGTCTTGTAAGATACATCCCAAATGGGGCGTTGTACTCTATGATGGGTCTGATCAGCAATGAGTAGAGGGACACAATATCCTCTTTTGATCTGGAAGCGAACCCTTTTGTGATAAGGTGGGCCACATAGAAAGATTATCTAACCACTTTGGCAATGTGATTATCAAAGGAGAATTTACTATCTACTTGGGTCCCCAGATCCCTTATTACGTCTTCTGTATTTAGGGGACTACCACCTATGTGGTAGTTTGTGGGTACTTTGTTTTTTCCAAAGGGGATGACTATGCACTTTTTGGCATTTAGCTTGAGGCCATGATTTTGACACCAGGTATCTGTTTCAGTGAGACCCTTTTGGAGGATGTCTGTGTCAGCTGGAGAGTCAGTTATAGCCCCTAGTTTGCAGACGTCTGCAAACTTGGTCATCCATAGTTTTCCTGTGCTCGCCTGTACCTCTGAGAAGTATATGCAGAACAGGAGGGGTCCTAGGACTGAGCCCTGGGCAGTGCCACTTGTAACAGGTTTAGAGTCAGACCTAGCTCCCCCAACTCTTACCATGTGGGTTCTGTCCGTGAGCCAGTTGGCAAACCATCTTGTGATGTAGGGGTTTCTGTTCAGGTTGGTGAGCTTGTCTATAATACCAAAATGGGGAATAGTGTCAAAGGCCTTTGCGAGGTCTAGGTAGGCTGTGTGTACCACCTTTCCCTCTATAGCCTTGGTAACTGTCTCAAAGAAGTCCACCAGGTTTAGGAGGCATGATCTGTCCTTAACAAAGCCGAACTGGGTAGGGTCCAGTGTTTGGGGGTTCCCAATGTCTCTATTAATGAGTTCCATGATTATGTGCTCCATAGCCTTGCAGACCAAGCTAGTCAGGCTTATAGGGAAATAGTTCCCGGGGTCTGTTGTGGCTCCACCTTTGTGGTGCGGAATAACCATTGCTGTGCACCACTCTATGGGTACATAACCTGTGGAGAGGCTGAGTTTGAACAGTGTGTTTAGGTGAGGGGTTAGTTTATCTTTGAGCTCATGGAGGACACAGCCTGGGACACCGTCCAGTCCCATTGATGCTGTGTTTTAGACTTTGGAGAGGGCTGTTTTAACCTGAGTGTCTGTGATTTCAGGAGCTCTACATTCTTCTGGTATGGTTATGGGCCCTTTTGGGGGTGAGGGGTGTGAAGTTTGGACTGAACCTGTCTGCCAGGATGTTGGCAATATTGGTCAGCTCAGTGTATTTTGTACCATTCTGCACTAACTCTGAGCAGATCTGAGCATTGCCACTTAGATTCTTGACATAGCTAAAGAATGCCATGTGGTTATCTTTGGAGTCCTTGGCAATTTTTCTTTTGAAACTCGCCTTGGATAATTTTATGAGGGATCGTAGTTTCTTGCTGATACTGATCAGGGATGTCTTCATTTCTTGGGATTTTACTCTTTTCTGTACTAGTTTCCTCCTTCTATTGTATAGCTTGTTTATGGCAGGAGTCCACCAGACTGGTTTCCTTTTCTTTGAGGAGTCAGTCTTGGTTTTGCTTGGGATAGCATGATCCATGCATTCTTGTAGGTGTCCGTAGAATGCATTAGTATAGGATTTTGCAGCTTGGACAATGTTGTTCTTTAGCATGTGGGCTTTGAAACTTTCAACCTCGGTCTTAAGTAATGTTAAATTTGCTTTTGAAAAGTTTTTCATGGTGATTTCCTTGTCTGGGGGTGGGGCGGAATGTGGATATCCAAAGTGATTTGTTTATGGAGCGAGGGGTTGACCTCCGGTGTGGGGCACCGGTCGCCCATGTTGGTGATGACCAGGTCCAATATGTTGTCACCTCTGGTGGGAGTGTTGACCAGTTGATCCAGGGCATTTTAGTTTATAAATTCTAGGAAATGTTGGGCAAGGGATATAGTACTTGAGTAGTTCTCCCAGTTAATGTTTGGGTAATTGAAATCACCCAATATTAGGATGTTTGGTAGGACCTTTATATTTCTCAGTGTTTCCAGAAATGCAGAATGGGGGTCCTGGGACATGGTGGGTGATCTGTAGCAAGCTATAATTTAAATTGCAGTTTTGCCCATTGTTAGTTGCATGTGGATGATCTCTGAAGCATTGTGCTGTGTCACTAACCTGGAGGTGTGGGTGTCCTGGATGAATATGGATACGTCCCCACCTTTTGTATTTCGGTCCGGATTCTGTGGCCGAAATGTATGGTATGAGTTGTAGCCTGGTAGTGCTGAGGTGATCTCCGGAGCCATAAACCAGGTTTCTGTTACTGCATATATATATATCGATTTTCTCCATACTGAGGAGTGCCTCGAGTGCGTGCATTTTGAGGTTTAGACTTCTGGCATTGAGTACTATACTGTGATATTCTTGGTGAGGGCAGGATGCTACTCAGGGTCAGGGTCATACCGGCCTGGGCTACAAGATCAGAGAGCTCATCCGTGTCTCTTTTCATGTAGTCCAGGGAGGTACGGCTCAGGCCATTCACACCAACATGGACAATGACAGAGTCGTATTTGTACTTGTTCTGGAGTGACCTGAGTGCTTGTGTTATGTGGCAGATCCTGGCACCTGACAGACAGCTAACAGTAACCTTCTCCTTATTCAGTCTAGTGAGTGAGACGTCTGTGTGCTTGACTATAGAGTCACCTATTACTAGTATGTTGGGTATGTTATTTTGCCTTAAGTGCTGTGATTGCATGGCACACTGATTTTGTGAAGTATGTGTTTCATGATTTGTGTTGGGGGGTGGAGTTTGCTTGGATGTCTGCTTTGTAGTTCTCTGTTGCTTTTACAGATTTTAATTTAGAGCCTCTGAGTATGTTTTTGTGCATTTATGTGTGTTTTTTGCCAGTGCTGGTTCTATGTGAGCCTGGTGGTGTAATGCAGGTATTTCCCTTCTCCTCTTAACTGTCTGATCCAGCCTTAGGTTGAGAGAGCTTAGCCACTAGTTTGGCTGTATAATTGCATCTCTCACATGTATTAGTGTTTGGTGGTAGGAGGAGGAGGTTGTCTGTGTACATGAAGCAGTTGTAGCATTTCCTCAATATGCACAGATTCACCAGTTGGACTGGAGAGTACGCCTGAAACTGCCATTTGGACATTCCTGGATAGGTACAGTGAACTGTTTTACTGAATGGCTGGCAAGGTTGAATGGAGAGCCTTGTCCTTCTATACAGTATGGGAGGGTCTAGTGCTAGTGTTTAATAAGTGCTTGCTATGAGTTTTGAGCAAGTGCCGGGTTGAGAAATGAATGGCTTGAGTGATTAAGTTGAATGTTTGTCTAGTTCCAAGGGAAAAATTGAAGAGGAGACTTTTTGGAGCCGGGAATAGTTATACCCAAGCTAACCAGCGAATATAAAGAAAACCAACCAGAAACTTGGCACATTTTACAGAAACAAGCACAACCTAAAATGTTTTACCATATTTACCCTTGCCAAAACTTTTCTTCTACCCTTCCTGCTGTACGGCACACCTATACTCACCATTTTATAGATCTCCAATAGATCCAAAATGGAACAGTGCTGCAACAAAGTGGCCAAGTCTGCCACCAACTCAAAAACTAGAGCACACTACTGTGCATCATTACCAAAACTAAACTGACTAGAATTCCCCAATCACCTACTTTATATCCAGCTATTAACACTCCACAGCATGGTTTACAAACCTCTTACTTTTCCAGCTCTAAGTAATGTCATCAAACCTTAGAACCTAAACAGAACCCTTAGGTCCTAAGATAAGAAACTCCTCACTATCTCCAAACCATCTAAAACAGCGGGACAAGGCCTATAATCTCACTATGTTGCAAAAGTTTAGAACTCACTGCACTACCTATAGGAAGTACGTCTATCCCCGTATCCATCAAAACTACACTAAAACAGCATAAAATTATTGCCAGTGCCCATGCACTGATACAGGCAAATCTCCCCCATCAAGGTTAATAACTCCTTTAGTCTCTCCCTCCCTCTCTCTTACTATCTCTCCCAACCAAAAATCTCTCCTCCTCTCTCCTCCCACCTGGTACATCCCTCCCAACTGCTGTCTCTGTCCCACACTCTTCCCCACCCTTTCCTCCTATATCTCTATCCCACCTTGCTAATCTCCTACACCTACGTATGCCTACCATCTGTGTTACCCACTACTATGTCTCTGAGTTGTAAAAATGTCACCTGCCTCACCACAATGTATATGCTACTGGCATTTTTATTTTACTGTATGTACTATGTTTACCTTTTACTTTTAAAAATGTTTAGTCATCTGCCCTATCTCAATGTATGTACCACTTGTATTTCTGTCTCAATATATGTATCACATATGCTTCTATTTTGCTATTATCTGTGCATTTAATTATTGTATACTATACTGCTTATAAAAGTTTGTACAATACAATCTGTTACTGGAACTTTTCTCCCCAGACATTTGCTGAAAACATGTTCATGCTAACCCAGTCAGACCATTCCGGTAAGCAAATGTAAAATAAAATAAAATAAGTAAGTAAGTAAGTAAATAAATAAATAAATAAATATTGTTCACAAAAAAAATTATGTTTTGTTTATCTTATCCTTTTTAAATGTATTTTTGTGAAAATACTCTGGAATGAAAGATGTATGTAGGCTAATGCTGGTGTGACATTCCACATCGAATAGGTGTTAATGAGTTTTAGAGAACTAACACTGATTCACTGGGTGGATTAAAGTAAAACAGTTGGCAATGATAAGTCCTTTCATTTTAAAAAAAATAACTGTCTCATTATGTTGCTGACATTTATAGTTTTGGAACATTTTGGTTTTCCTGAGTCTTTAATAAGAATCCTATACCTTGATTCTAAAGCATGTGTTAAATTAGGATTTTTCTCTATAATGAGTTCCTGTGTCATAGGTTCCCTATCACAAGCAATAAATATTAATAAAACAGCAACTAAAAATTCTCATTATTCCAATACTTCTTAAGCTGGGATTTGAATCATTAGCAAATTCAATAAGACTAAATGATATTAAAGGTTTAAATCTAAATAATACATTTGAAATAAGAAAAAAAAATGATGACATACTAATAACATTAGCAAATACCAAGATATCATTAGCAATCTTAGATGTAACATTAAAATAATTTGCACAAAATTCCCTTTAAAAATTCATGATAAGCCTACCAGTCTACCATACAATTACAAAATAGATAATGTCTGAATAAACTATTTTAACTATACTTGGAATTCTAACTAGTTAAAATAAGTGGGGTTTACCATAATATAAATAAGAATCATTCCTCCATCCATGGATGGATAGATAGACATGAACACATGATAGAATAAAATACATTAAATTAATTATAAACAATTTGTTGAAATTTGTAATAAATTAATCTTGAAATGAAAATGATCTAATTTTCTTTTAAAAGTAGACTATGGCTGACATTCAGATTCCTGCATTAAAATATGCAAATCTGTTCCAGGCAGATTTGCTCAATGGTATCTGACGCTGGGGTCAGCATAGTATTACTGCAGTAGGGTGAAACCAGCAAGTATACTACTCAGGTCTCACTGATGCATATTGGCTATGTGTGCCTCACCTGACATCTCTATTAGGACTGTGCAATCATAGGTTCATAGGTTCAAAGATTAGTACTAAGCTAACTGCCATTGCGAGCCATTTTAAGCCTAGCCAATTATCCCTTGTGAGACTCAAACCCTGCACCTTGTGATTGTAAGGCAAACACCTTAACTATTAGGCTAACCTGATGATCATGATAAAGTAATTAAAAAATGCTACAATCAGTTTTGATTTATCTTTTTTTTTTCTTTTACTGTGTTATTCCCACAAGACTAGTAGCTTCTTTTCAGGGGACACCTGAGCTGGTATTTCTACTACTACGGGAAATTTGGTCAATACATCTGTGAACCTTCCCTACTCTTTGAAGCTGCAAGATGGTGCTGGAAGGGTGCTCCTAGAGCAGCAAGAAAGAGCTGTATGGGAAGCAGCAGTATGAAGGAGGAGAGAAAAGCTATGGAGAGTTTGGAAGTGGAAAGTCGGAATTTGTAGAAAAATTTGCTCAATAAGAAGCTTCAAAACGTAAAGAAAGACCACTGTGTGCTGGATGTTATGAATGAGCAGTGTTTAGCTGTCAACATGGAGAAGAAAGTGAGTCTTTTGATGTGGTGCTGTAAACAGAATTGGCACAGATGATGTTCTGCTAAAAAAAATAATTGAGCAGGATGGTCCTGGTGACAGTTCTGATGTTTCATGGTATGAGATGGCAGGTACATTTTTCAGAAGTGTTGAGGATGATAATGTGGAAATTATAACAGGTGATGTGGCAGCAGAGAATGCAGCAGTTAAAATGGATGCAGCAGTGACAGAAAGTAAAGGAAGAAAGCAGCAACAAACTAACAAGGGGTCTGGTTTTGTGGCAGCAGATAATGTAATAACTAAATCCTATGCGGTAATGACAGCCGGCAATAAAGCAGAACAGCAACAAACTATAAGTAAAGTTGATTTTAAATAGAAGAGAAGACAAACTATGAGAACAAGAAAAAACTGAACTGTAATTGACAGATTTTATGAATGAGATAAACTGGAAACTGGTCTGGCTTTTTAAGCTTGAGGAAGTTGGTCTTTTATATGTATTGGTTCAGTGACTTAACACTTGAAATAGAGGAGCTGATGAAATGCCTGGAACTGTGTAACAAAAAGAAGGTGAAACAATTATTTGTTTTCAAGTAGCAACTTAAATGTTTAAAACATATGTTACCTTGCAGTTTAGAACTAATGAATTGTAAGATGATGATAATAAAAATGCATGCAGGGTCTGTGTGAAACTATTGACAATATTGTGAAAGTTATATATAAGAGAAACGTATGGAATGAAGGGTGGAGTTTGGAAGCTGTTTTGAAATGTGAAAAAAAACATGGCAAAACACTTGCCAAGTATTATTTTTGTGACCGGTCATAGTGGGATATTAGGATATGCTGGCCAGCCTGTCATGTTTCTTTTGTGGGAACTTTTCTCATTTAATTAATGATTGTGATGAGGTACAATGTAACCAGTTTGGGGAGAAAGGACATACAGCAAGAAGGTGTGTGCCTGAATGTAGGTTGTGTAAAAAAAGTACACATTTGAATGGGTTTTCAAGAGCAAACAGTAGACAATGGAAAATAAGGAGGGAGGGATGGAAGAAAACATACACTAAAAGTAGACATGACACCAATGCAAACCTTTGAGAAATTTAATGTTTATAGTAACTCAGAAAAATTATAAGCACTTTCATCCCAAATATAAGCTCTTCATCAGATAATAAAACTCCCAAAAGTATGCTTGAATAGCATATTACACATAGTGATATAATAATATTGATTAAATAGAAAATGTATCTATATATTAAAACCACAGCTAAAATAGCAAATTAAATAAACATATCATCAAAAACATTTAAATAAATAGAATATAAATATATTATTAATATAGAAACTACTTAAATTGCAATCATTATATTAAATATCTATCGTTTTTAATTGTAAAATACAATTGACTGACATTTTATCATTCAAACCAGGGGGAGACATTGTATTTAATTTGTCAGTATAATTCTCTGGCCTCTATCATTGCTCCCCAAAACCCACCTCTTATTGGCTTAGATTTTTTTTTTCCAGAACATAAAATAAGATTTGTTTAAATAATTATACAACATAGAGCATTTATAAAATGCATTGCTAATGTCCTTTCTTTTTGGTACATAATAATGCTCATAAATTCTGGTTTTAAGTTGTCTTTCAGTTTTTCCTATATAAAAACCACCACAGAGCATACACAAAGAAAAATATACAACAACTGTAGTTTTACAATTACATTTGCAGTTGTTTATAATACTTCTTGGATAAGATTTAACTATTATTATGTTCAAACTGTCATAAATAAAATGGCACTGAGAACACATACCACATTTCACCATACTGTAGTGCTGCTCCCATTTGAATGATCTTTCTACTATATTTTTAATATTCTTACCCCTTTTGTAAACAAATGTTGTGGTGTCTAATTCACAAAGAATGATCCCCCCAAAAGCTTTGAACAAATTCCAGTTTCTAATAATGAGATGTTTCACCTGACCAATGCTTTCTCAAACCCATTGATTATAATGTTCGTTTTAATGTTTAAAACAATGACCTTCCTGAAAACAGGCACACATTTATCTTTCCTACCTTCTTTTATAATATTCATTACTTCACACTAATTTCTTAGAATAACCTCTTTCCAAAGATATATTATTTAATCTAGTACATTCTTTATTAAAATTGTTATCATCTGAAACTAGTCTGGAAATTCTAACAAACTGACACTTCAACAAGTTCTTTTTTACCAGAAAAGGTGGTGACAAAATGTAGGTATGAATTTGAGAAAGTAGTTTTCTGAAAGATTGTACATTCATAGGAAGGAATCTCATAATTTTTGTAAATAGTAATATCCAAATAATCTAACCTGAATGAATTCATATGATGGGGAAATGTGAGAAATGACATACTGTTATTAATGTAAGACATAAACTCATTAAATAACTCAATACCACCTTTCCATAGAATTAAAATGTCATCCAAATACCTCAAATAAAATGCCATATATTCCCAATACAGGGACCCCATAATAATTTGGTGCTCCCAATACCAGAGTATAATGTTGACAAAAACAGGTGCTGAAGCAACACCCATAGCTAGACCTCTAGTCTGTCTAAAATATTCATGACTAAAAAAGGCAAAATTACTGTTCAAAACAATTTCCATAAAATATATTCTAATATTGATGTCAATATTACCTAAAGTTGCACCAATAGTAAGGGCTTCCCTAATCCACTCAAGACCTATATCATGGGTATTACAAAAATGTCTGTGGGGTCACTGAGACATGGTTTAAAGCCATGGAGAGCACACCAACAGTGCAAGGTTATAATGCCCTCTACAAATTTAGGCCAACTACTTCACAGGCAGGGACTAAAGGTGAAGGTGTTTCTATTTACATCAAAAATAAATATACTTCAAGGCTGCTCAAACAGGACAATGCACTTGAGCTGCTCCATGTTCAAATGAGCCTAGATAAAACCCAGTACCACTTCCTTGCAAGCTATAGGTCCCCCTCTATGACCCAGAAAACCCATACCATGTATTTAAATGTATTAAAAGCACTAACCATCCAACCCAATATCATATTCATGGGTGACTTTAATTACCCCACTATTAACTGGGAATCCTACATGACACCAAAAGTACATGCACAGAGATTCCTGGATTTTGTAAACATAAACTCCCTGGACCGGATAGTCAATACACCAACAGGGATGCAACCATACTAGATCTGGTCTTCACTAATATGGAAGAGTGCTGCACACTCCATACTGTAATGCCTTCCCTGACAAGGTCAGACCACAAAATGGTCTCCTTTGAAGTAAAAATAATACCTGGAACCCCAGCTAAACCTGGAATATTCAGGAACTATTCTAAGGCTGGCCTCCTTCTATTAAGTAAGAACCTGGCAAAATTTCAAGCACCCATAAACCTTGAGAACACTGTTGCCTATGCAGAACTGTTCACAGAAACCCTGTACAAGCATGTTAATTGATGCATAGAGGCATCTGTGCCTACCAGGAAGAAGTACATAACTAACTCAAAAAACAAGTTACCCTGGAGGAATCACAAAAATCAATAGACTGTATAACAGGAGGAAGAAAATCATGACAAAAAGTAGAAGGAACAGCACCTAACAGGATAAAAGCACTCTCATCAAACTAAACAAACAACTCAGAGGACAAATAAAGTCTACCAAAGCCAAATTTGAGGTAAGTTTGGCCTCGCAGGCCAAGGGCAACCACAAAGCATTCTTTAACTATGTCCGCAACCTCAAAGTCAATATTCAATTGTATGCAGGGGTCATTGTAAATGGAGCCACCTATACTGAGCCAGAAGATAAAGCAAACCTCCTGGCTGATAAATTAAGCTCCAGCTTTACCCATCTTTCCACCTCAACCTTCCCGCAGGAAATACCATCAAATCTAACTCCCCTTACTATCACTAGGGAACAGGTCCTTAATGCTCTCTCTAAGACTAAGGACACTGCATAAATGGGCCTAGACAATATCCAGTATGCGTTCTAAATAGCATGAAACATGACCTGTCAGGGCATCTGGAATTACTATTTAACTGTAGCCTCCAAACAGGCTTTGTGCCTTATGAATGAAGAAAGGCAACAGTCATCCCTCTGCACAAAGGTGGGCTATCTACAAACTCTGGAAAGTAGTGACCCATAAGTTTCACTAGTCTTATATGTAAAGCCATGGAAAAAACTGTCATGGACATGATCAATAGAGATATAGTAAACCTCCAGACACTGGACCCAACCCAGTGTGGTTTTGTCAAGAGCAGATCGTGCCTAATCAAACTAGTGTACTTCATTGAGAAGGTCACCAAAGCAATGGATGAGGGCAGAATCATTCACACTGCCTACCTTGACTTGACTAAGGCATTTGACACAATACCCCACACAGGCATTGCTGACAAACTCAGGAGGTTAGGTACAAACCTGTATGTCACCTGGTAGATAGCCAACTGGCTCAAAGATAGGACCCAGGAAATTAGAACTGGGGAGTCCACCTCTACAAAGAAGCAAGTGACAAGAGGAGTCCTCAGGGATCAGTACTTGGACTGCTCTTTTTGGGAATTTACTTCTCAGAAGCCAAGATAAATGTCAGTGGTCTGTGACTGACTAAATATGCAGATCATTGCAAATTAGGATCTGTCATTGAATCTCGCACTGAGACAAATGTTCTCCGGGAGGGGCTGACACAGACAAACAACTGGTGTCAGCGCCATGGACTAAAATCAATTGCCAAGAAATGCATAATAGCATCCTTTGGGAAGTCATCCATTCCTAGTAACTATCATACTGACAACACACCCCTTAGAGTTGACCCAGAAGTCAGATACTTAGGGGCACACATAGATAGTAATCTAGCCTTTGAGCATCACGTGTCTGCAGTGGTGAGGAAATCATATTATGTTGCAAAACTTATAAATAAAGGTATGGCATATAAGTCCAAGGAAGTCATCGTTCTACTATATTTGACATTCATCAGACCTATCATTGAATACAATGCCCCCTTTGGTATGTGCCTAACCAATATATATCCAGCAATTGGAACATCCACAGATGTTTCTCACTAAAAGAATACATGGCACAAGTAAAATGTCCTATGCAGACTGCCTCAAGTCCCTATCCCTGTATTTTGTTTCCTACAGGCTTTTGAGGGAAGATCTATGCGTGACATACAGGGCATTGTCAGACCCCACTCTGATGGACCTCCTGCATATCTGCAAAACAAACAGCACCAGATTTACCCATTCTAAAGACTTAAACCTTACTTGTGATATAAATAGGACCTGCTGGAGAGATAGGTATATATCCCAGAGACTACCCTGTCCATGGAACAGGCTCCCTATCCACGTGAAGCAAAGTTCCTCCCTAACCCAATTTAAGTGCAACTTGGACAATTGGATGGGAAACAGAAAATGCATCCCTTGTTTGGCACGCATGTCTCTAATGGACACAGGTAACCTGTTAATGGTTCAGCTCCCAGGCCCATGCTTACACTTATCAAGGGTATCAGAACTTGTTAGAAATTTGGGATGCATGGCTAGGTTTAAAAAGGTCCTAGTGGTCATTAGCATATTAAACACCTATGAACCTATGTACAAAGTTTTTAACATCTATAGTAACAGATATGCAATTCTCTATATAACTACGGTTAGCAATTTTTGCAAGACAGTCCCGTGAATCTTTTAAAACATAGTCCTTGTCATCAAAAAAAACTTTTTAACCTGCAATCACCCCATGTAGCCAAAGGTTATGTTTTAGATCTTCTGTTTCCTACTATAGGTCTCAGTGGTGGTTTCATCATATCCTTATGGGTCTTAGTCATAACAAAAATTGCTGGTACCTCTGGATGCTCCACTTTCAAATACTTAATAATATTATTGTTATCAAATCCATATTCAAGACTGATATCAACTAAACACACATCAATTTTACGGTATGCTATATTGACCTGATTGAGGGTAGATAGTTCAAAAAATAGTTGATCATGCAAATATTGATGCATTTTAGCAGTGTACAGGTTTATATACATTATGACAACCACACCTCCTTTATCTGGCTTAATTATTCATATATTAGAATTTTGGTACAATTGTTGCAACAACATATATTCCCTTTTGCTTAAATTAAAACAGTGTTGAGTCTTACACCCCTTGTTAAGTTGCTCCAAATTTCTAATCTTGGATTCACATAACTTCTCAAGTAGTAACAATATAGGATGTAAAGGGGGATTACATGCACTCCTCCTTTGCAACATCAAATTATTCATAGGTCCCTGTTCCATGGTAAGGGAACAATTAATTTTATGTAATAGTGTCTTAAATACCTATGTTAGATTTCTATGTGCTGCTGTTTTGTTTTATTGTAAGCTGTCTTTCACATTTTCATCCATAAGATGGCAGCATTGTTTTTAGTATATAAATATTTTTTTAAATGGTGACCACATGTATCTGAGGAAGTTCGGTATAATTTTAAATATGAAAGCTGAGTACAATTTGTGTGCAGTTCAGTGCTGTGATTATTACCTTAAAAACAGTTTAAATTTTATTATGGTATCAATTGCATCATAGTTTTTAATAGGGACAAAAGAAAGACCTTTCTTAAATATATTGACCAATTCACTGGAGACAGATATATAATTATAGTTATAAATCTTAAAACCATCAACTTCATATAAAATATAATTCCTAGAAGTATTAAAAAATTATACTATCAGCATCCTGAATATCAGAGATCAGGCTCTCAAAATTAATGCCCAAATCAAATGCCATTCTTATGGCATGACTAATTAATGGGCTTGAAACAGCCTCAATGTCAGGAATAAAGGATACAGATAAGGGCAGTCACTTGTAGGTTGCTACACTCATTAGAGCAGTTTAATATCTTGCCTTGCTCTTTTTCCTATTCCCCTGATTTTTCTGTCAATTCTGTACTTGATCCAGCACATGGGGAACTGCAATACATTTTCCACATTGTTCCTCTCTTCCATTAGACTGGAAGATCTCCTCAGGACCGTTAATGTTGTTAGGTATACCTCAGCAGGTGTGTGTGTTCTAAAAATGATTAATCGCATGGTCATACTGAATAGCCCTATCATAGTCATTAGAATTTGTCATGCTATAATAATGTCCAAAATTACCCCTTGGGTTGGGATAAACATCTCTATTTTCATAGGCAATTTTGTCCCTAACAAGTTTTTTATTTTTCCTAATATGATTGATGTCAATTTTCCTATCCACCTTATCAAAATTGTCCAGAAAATTGATCATATAATAAGTCACCACAAATGTCATTGTATAAACAATTGTCAGCCTCTAATTTACTTAGAAAACACATATTATTTTTAATAATTAGGTACATACATGAAGGACAACTAGTGGCTGGGGGAGAGGGTGAGCTAGATGACAAAGACAATTTAGAAGAAAAAAAAATATGGAGGGAAACATGAGGGGTGAGAGGGAGACCAGCAGAAGGGATTAATACTAATATATATATATATATATATATATATATATATATATATATATATATATATATATGTATAAACTGATTTCAGTAATGGCTTACAGCAAAAACATGAAGTGCCAAGAAAATGGAGCAGGTGCTAAGCTTTCAGTCTTTTCTTAGTAGAAAGAACTTCTTCATAAAAGAAAGAAAGCTTAGCACCTGCTCCGTTTTCTTGGCACTTCATGTTTTTGCTGTAAGCCATTATTGAAGTCAGTTTATATATTTGTTTTATTTTCTTCAACATATTCGGAGAGTTTGAGTTATGATTTATATATATATATATATATATATATATATATATATATATTTTTTTTTTTTTTTTTTTTTAAGTTCTAGCCATTGCAAAATCTGCTTCTGAGGATCGAGGATTATTTGTACATAAACCCAGGGAAAAAAATATCTAACTGGGCAAAGATTAAAAAAAAAAAGAAAAATCTAAAAACATTTCAACATTTCCTCTAAACATAAAGGAAGGAAAAACAACTTTTTTTTACTCATTTCAGTAAAATTGAGTTGTACAACTAACATTGTAAAAAGGATAGCAATACTGAAATGGTGTGCTAAATGTGATATGGGTTTTGTTCTGTTAGAGGATGTAAGATTCCTGAAAAGTGAAGAAAGGCTGCAAACAGAAAAATTGTGAGGTGGAAATATAGTATGGAACTTAGGAAGTGAAAGATTTTCTGGAGTGATGTGATGTCTAAAATAGTGTGAAAATATTAGATGCAACATTAGTAAGGATGGGAAGGTTAACTGTTGTGGATGTGTGGTGGAGAGAACATGTTTATAGAATTATATGTATACATAACAAGCAAGGAAAGATAGATTTGTTTTCATAAAATATTAGACTGTGTGGTGGTTACAATGAAAACTATAGTTGTGGGGACTTTAATTGTGATTTTAAAAAAGAACCACGCTCAAAACTGAAAAAAAACATACACGTTTTTCTTCAGCATATCCAGAACATGACTTCATTATTAATGTCTCTGTATCAAAGTAAGTGGTTGTTATTATTTTCTAATTTGTTATACCCCAATATGGTCTGAAAGGGTACTACCATGGATAGCATAATTTTGGATAGGATCATTTTGTTTTACAGTCAGTGCCTTCATCTACCTGTGTCATTTTAGAGGACCAGGGAAAAATTCCTATGATAACAGGACCATTTACTGTGGTTTTCTTTCTCTCTGTCTCATCAGCTTACAACTGAGACTGCCTACATTTGACTGTCAGCATCAATATGCATTTTTATTTACTTTGCTTTCTTTGATTTTCATTAGTGACCATCTCTGTTAAGAGAAGTTTAATAATAGCTTGACAATGCAGCTGATCTAATCGTTCTTTTCAAAGTTACAGCATTCAAGTGCGAGGAATCTGACCCCTGTGAATAATAGTTGTTTATTTTTGCATTCACAGTGTTAAATAGTGTTGCTAGAATTAGAATGCTAATAAGTCAGGGGCATCGGGTGCTGACTTGTTGGAACATGGGTTAAATTCTTGGTTAGACTTATAAGGGTCTCAGGGCCACTAGCCTAATAACTTCCTATGATCCTATGATCTTATGATCCTAGAGTCTTTGATGTTAATCTTCCTTCCCCCACTCACTGACTTGTCTCAGAAAAAACTCGGTATGGAATTCAAAAGTGTGATAACAAAACACCAGATGAACCAGGCACTTTTACAGAAAATACAGTGTAGAAAAAATGCAAAATCAAATACTGATAGAAAATAAAAAAAGTAAGATGAAGATTTTTTTTTTTGTGGAACTCTGAGCTTTGTTAAAGGGAAAGACAATTAATTTATAATAAGAAAAAAATAACTAAACCAAGTGTCAGTTTTCTTGTTCATTTGCATCTGGAAAATATGCTTGAAAGCCTTTTTGTTTGTTCAGACTCCAGGCTACACTTTAACTGACGTGTGATGCTTGCAATCCGTGACTGACACATTTATAGGCCATTGTTTAAAATAAATTGTTTTTGTAATGGCTCTGTAGTGGGAAAATGTGACCTAACCTGATTACTTTGTCACTTAGTAGCCTTTGTGATATAATAGATGAAAAGACATGAGTAGGAAAGAAAGGCAAACAGAATTAAATTCAGATGTAAAACAAATGGAATGGTCATTACATTATATTTTTTCTGTATTTAATGAGTTTAGTATGGGATTACAGGGAAGGAAAATTATTTTTTGAGAAGAAAAACTGGACATTTGGGCATGGTTCTCCTTTAAGTGAAATGTAGAAAGAAATGGAACAACTTAAAAACAAACACGGGAATTGATAAAATGTGGAAAATTAGCTGAGTGAAGCAAAAGTCAATGGCCTTATAGAAGGGATGCAATTGGGTCTGAAATTGATTATTTGTTATTATTGAAAAGCTTGTGGGTAGTAGATGTTGATACTGGTATGACAAGATTTTCAGACTATTTAGAAATATTAATGGGGGTGATTGAAGATGAGGGTGGTGTTAAAATATAAAAGGAAATAAAAAGCTCATTACTAAGGGTATTGTATCCAGGAAGAAAGAGGTCATTGTCTCCCTCTACTTTTCCCTCATTAGGCCAATCATCGAGTACAATGGCCCATTTGGCATGTACCTCACTAGATACCTACAACAACTGGAGAGGCCACAAAAATACCTCACAAATAGGATCTTACACCTTAAACCCCTGTCCTATATGGACTGACTCAAAAAACTCCAACTATTCTCTGTCTCATATTGCCTACTCTGCTTGACTTACAAAGCCATGTCTGACCCAGCTCTGTTAGAAATGCTACATCTAAAGAAATCCCAATCCCTCAGCACTACATGTTGCAGAGACCTCAACCTCATTATCGCACTCAACAGAACAATCTGGAGGGACAAGTTCATAACCCAGAGACTGCCCATGCTATGGAATCGACTTCCCATACATGTCAAGCAGAGTGACTCACTGGCCCTCTTCAAAAGAAATCTTGATGAGCGGATAGGAAATAGGAAATTCACCCCGGGGATCACTATTGTGGCTCTACTTGGCAGAGGCACTGGGAACTAAGGTCAGGTGGCACAATACCAGGGTAATCCTATAGACTAGGCTTGTAAAGACTCTAGGGCCATTATCCTAGTACACACATATGAACCTACGAGAAATTATGGGATGAAATTATAGAGTGGGAAGAATTGCATTTATGGAAATATCTTATAACCATGAAGGACTACTATAAAAAATTATCTGAGTGGTTGATGGAATTTAAAGAGATGTATAAAAAGTGTTTTTATCAATGGCAGAATGAAGTAAGAAAGGAAGAAAAAGTGTAGTATTGGAAAATGTATATGAATGCATTACAGAATGTAAATAATACAAGACAGTATTATAACAGAAAAGGAAATATGCAAAAGAAAATTTAGAAAATATAATGCATTACTGTTTATGCAAAGATATCATTTATAAGGGAAATGGTATCTACATATTTGGGTAAATAGTAAAGGAGGATATTAGTATAATGAGGAAAATGAAAAATGTAAAAGAAGAGGTAAAAAGAACATGAGAACAAATCAGTACAGCATGCGGAAAATACATTTAAGAGTAAAAAAGTTTTAAAATAAGAGATAAAAAGGAAGCAAATATCCAAAATGAGATAAAGAACAATTTGAAAAATAAATTATTGTCTGATGGTATACAGTATGGAGTGTACAAGAAATGAATGGATTGGCAAAGAGAGTATTTTGTAAATGTACTAGACGAATGGTTGTAGGAACAGTTTGTTTATGAAGAGTTATGTAGTGAGATATTAAAATTTATTTGAAAGAAAGAAAGAAAGATGACAAGAATGAAAAAAATGGAGACCTGCCATGCTGAATAACACAGACTGTATGAAAGAATGAGGAAAATTATGAAAGAATGTATATATGGCATAAAGGTGAAAGGATGTCAAGAATTGTTATTGGTTGTGAGAGAAATTGTGGATGATGTTATAAGAGAAAGTTAGTGTGTGAAACTTATTGTAGGTGATATTATCAAAGCATTTGATACAGCAGAATGTGATGCTTTGCAGGATGTTATGGAGAAGTATGAAATAATAGAGTGATCATGGTAGTGAGCAAAGAAATATGCATGATGTTTGGTATAAGACAAGGATGTCCCATGAGTGGACAATCGTTTGCAATTGTAAAGAATGCAATAGTGAGAAAAGTAGCTTATAGAATGAAAGACACTAAACATATGATGCAAAAGTAGGCGGTGATTCCAATAGCTTTGACATACATAGATGATATAGTTGTAGTTGTGAAGAACAAAAGACAAATTAGCGAAGTGCTTTTTTCTGAATGGATGTTTAAAAGAAATGGGAAATATCCTGAATAATGATAAAAGTAAGGGTTTGGGTGATGTAATGAAAATTGTGGATAAATACTTTTCATTGAAATATGTATCTTTGCTAGGGATAACATTTGTGGAAAATTGTGTACTTATGATGCAATGCAAGAGTTTACCAAAAAAAAAAAAGAAAGAAATACATCTTCAGTGAATTACATATAGATTAACATTCAGTAAAAAGGTTTATCTACTGAATTCTATATTAATAGAATACATGTCAAATATTTATATGATCTCAGAAAAATATGAAAAGTACACTGAACAGTTGTTTTCCTTTCATACATAGTGCAAGATTAAACTAATTGAAAGGAGTTGTGTTGTGCATGAGAAGATGATGGGGGGAATATGGTTACTAAATCCAGTTATTTATTCTGGTTCTTTAAACTCATATAGGGTATTAAAGTGAGTAAAGAAAGAAGATGATACATTAATAGTGAGAATGTTTAAATAGAAGTACATAACATTCTGAGAAATGATAAGAAAAAAGAGAAAAAGAATATGTAAAGAAATGAAAAATTATCAAGAAAAATACTAACATGGAAAATAAAAAAAAATATGATGTAGAGAAATATAGAAGGATGTGGTATAATACTGAGATCAAACATTATTATTATTACTATTATTATTAAGTAAACCCACTGGACATTTTACAGGAAAAAGTAATTAAAGACATTAAAAAGGAAAAAGTGGTGTACCAAGTTAGTAGAGTGTCAGGATTTCCTATGTAGACTCGTAATAAATAAGTTACCAGTAAAGGGGAACCTGCCATGTAAAAAGAAAGTCAAAATAATGTGTTTATTTTATGGGGAGGAAGAGACAACAGAGCATGTTTTTTTAAATGCAAAAGTGGTGAAACTCTGGAAAAAGTTTGGTGAAGAAAAACGTTTTGAGAATATTAATTAAATAAATAATATAGTAATGACTATGTATGGCTATTATAAGAACAAAAACAAATAATATATGAGAAAGGTAGATAAAAAATGTATTTTATGAATTATACGCTATTTGGAATGAAAAGATTGAATGAAATTCTATTTAATGGTAAAAGCATTTTGGCAGATATATTATGAAAAATAAGATAATGGTTGTGGAAGGAGTTGGGGGAGTTTATTACTGAAGAACAACAACAATGAGAATGTTATAAGAAAAATGATAAATAGTAAAAAATACAGAAAAGTGTATCTTTGTGCCTATAATATGTACATGTGTATATGTTTTTTTTCTGCGTGTGTGTTGAAATTGGGACCCCTACTGTTTTTATAGGTACCATGGGATCTTTTACATCCACATGAGCTACCACAAACACAAGCAGGTAAAGCTTTGGTTTAAAATCTTATCTGAAGGACAGCAAACTCAGGAGTACAGAGCTTTCTTTATGCTGCACTGTAGTGTCAGCAATCAATTTACCTGGCTTGAGAATAGAACCCTCAGTCTTCTATACCAAAAGTGAGTCAGTGAGTCAGTTACCAAATGCACCACTGACGCTACATATCTATCTATAATAAAACACACACAGAGACACACATACACACACACACACACACACACACACACACACACACACACACACACACACACAGCATCATTTGGTGATGTACAAACATTAATTTAAATAGCAGGAGCAGGTCCAATAGCACCATAGAAGATACACACTATTAAACTGTGTGTGCGTGTGTGTGCGTGTGTGTGTGTGTGTGTGTGTGTGTGTGTGTGTGTGTGTGTGTGTGTGTGAGCGTGTGTGTTATGCATGTATGTATGTATGCAGTAGCATTGTTGCAGTCACCTTGGTTTTGTGTGTGTGTGTGTGTGTGTGTGTGTGTCTATATGTACGTGAGTGCAGATTTGTTTGGTGCCTGTGCAACTGTGCTGTGCAGGCTGGTAAGGAGAACACTAATGCACTAAGGTCTAACAGTGCCAGCGTTTGGTTCAGAGACATGATAATGAGATGTTGCATACTGTGGCAATATCATGTCTCTGAAGTGCACTATACTACATGATGAACTAGCATTATTCAAACAGCTCAAACAGTGATATATTACTGAGTACAGGCCTATATCTGATTATATATGACACTACTGCCTAGAACTGCATATATATATATATATATATATATATATATATATATATATATATATATATATATATATATATATATATATATATATATATATATATATATATATATATATATATATATATATATATATATATATATATATATATATATATATATATATATGTGTATATACACACACACACACACACACACACACACACACACACACACACACACACACATATATATATATATATGTGTGTGTGTGTGTGTGTGTGTGTGTGTGTGTGTGTGTGTGTGTGTATGTGTGCACATCTGAGTGTGTGCATAATAAAGATGACTGTATTATCACCTGATGAAATACAGATAAAAATAAAATTGCTCATTTCTTTTCATTGCTGTCCAAATAAACCAAGGATAGAATTTGGAAATCATATTAGAACTTAGAAAGATGGTTGATTAAGAACTCTAGACAATTAAGCATACACCATTTCTTCAGTATTTATATTTAAAATTTTGGATTGCTTATATTTATGATGTAATATAGAAACAATTGCATGTATTTGTATGTGATTATAATAATGCAAAGCTTGTCTAAACAAAATAAAAAAATAGCACAGCTAAATGTTGGTGTTTGTGAAGATCTGTGAAAGCTGCCAGCCTAGCCAGATAGAATTTTGTAGATAATTCTATCATTTGTAAATATTAATATAAGCCACAGGCTTGTTCTCTTAAATAGAAAAAAATGCTGTTAAATGTTGAACTTCAGAAATGTAACAACAGTGCACTCTGCTGTAGGAAAGCTGATAAGTCAAGCATTGTGCAATTGTTTGATGTCAAAACTCAGAGCCGAGATGTCTAGATAAAGTCATTCTGCCTATTGTTTTGAGGCCAGAGTTAATGGCTAGAATTTACATGTATAATTTCTTTTATTGCTTTGGCATCCTGACCAGCTGCAAGATCAAAAGGGCTATTAATCTCTGAGTTTCTGTTAGCCTGGGAAAACCAGAAAATTGTTAAGAATTATGTAATGTGAAGCAGCAGTGTGATATCAATTTAAGGAGAGAGAATCAGACAGCATCTTAGCATTTGTCTTGAGAACATCCAACATCACCAGCACTGCTTTGCTCTATATGTAAGTTTATTTTAGAACTGTGTTTTCTCTTAGATATAGCTAGGAAATAGGAAAATTAGATTAGGTTTTTTTCTGTATTGATGTCAGAACTTTTCTACTGTATTATTTTAAGTATTTCTCTGTGATCTCTGAACTCTTGACTAGCACTGTTTAGTAAGAAGTATTGTCTTGTGTTTTTATTATTTATTATTAAATATTTTAAACCTTTCAACTGTGGCTGTTTTATGTAGAGATAATTTAAGCTCTAGAGTACATTGCATGTATATAGTGATACTGTCCAAGCACTCCAATAAGCTTTGTTGTTCAGTCACATTTACCATTTGGATAATAATATTGCACAGTAATAATTGGACACCCTTTGTTAAGGGCCTTTTTATTAGCTGATATTAGTGGGTGGTGGCAGCTGGTAGAACCTCTTAGACTGGGCAGAAAGGTAGCACAGCTGGAAAATGTGTGCCAGTCTTCCCATGGAGTGTCTGTGTGTTTGTATATAACTCACATCTCAACATGTGTGAGTGTCAGCTACTTGGTGTAGGTAGTGTGAATTCCTGTAGCTTGTTTACAGTGATCACTGAACGTGTTTTTCTACTCTAAATCAGCCACACAGTGAATACTCAGAGTTCAGATCACAATTGTTTTATTTCTTTTGTTAGCTTAGTTAGTCAGGGAGAGCAGGCAAGCATGTTAGCAGAGGAGTATGGAAAGCTGACAAGGAGCCAGTTGGCTGAGATGTGCCAGGCTAAATGACTGGTTCAGGGAAACCTGACTAAGGCAGACATGATTGCAGCTTTGGTCATAGCTACATCAGAAAACAGCAACCAGGCAGAGAATCAGACCAGCCATGGAGATGTACAACACTCAGGGAATGGACAGCTCAACCTTTGTGCAGAGGACTTAAAAATCCATCTGGAGCTAAAGAGACTTGAGTTGGAGGCCAGGTGTTTGGAAATGGAAGCTGTGGATAAGGAGTGGCAGAGGCAGGATGAAAAGGAGATGCTGACTCTTCGCCAGAGTCATGGAGGTAATGGGGAAGGGAGTAACTGGACCCCAGAAGCACAAAAGGTCAGTAAATTTCTTCCACAATTTAAAGAGGGGGATAATTTTGATAATTTCATTCATATGTTTGAGAGGGTATGCAAACAGTATGATATTGACCAAAGGCTCTGGGTATGGTTCCTGACACCGTTACTGCATGGAAAAGCTGTAACTGTGTTGTCTAAACTTGCTGATTGTGAATATTTTGATTATACTGCTGTTAAGAACTGTTTGTTAGAATTTTTTAAGCTAACACCTGAAACTTATAGGAAAAAGTTTCATGAGCATAGACATAAGGCAGATGAATGTGTGTATGAATATATTGCTGTACTGAGCACTTATTTTCATAGGTGAGTGAGTGGATGTCAGATCACCACTTTTGAAGGGCTGGCAGACCTTTTGGTGAGGGAACAACCCCTTAGCACTTTGCCTGAAGACATGAGGATTTGTTTTGCTGATAGACTATGTGCTACTTCAGAGGAGTTGGGGAAGAAGGGAGACCTATACCTAGCAAGCAGGGCATCCCTGCACAGGAAAGTGACCCCCAGTGCTGCTTATGTGTCTAAAAGAGCCCATGTTGGGCAGCCCAGACTGTCCCAAAAGAATCTACCAGTGGCAGGGGAAGCCACTATTCCTGGTACATGCCCAGGACCTAGGGTTAAATGTTTTAAATGCAACCAATGGGGCCATGTGGCATACAGCTGTCCATGGAGGCAAGGTGGGGAATAAAAGGTGAGAGAGCCAGTAAGTGGGGAAGACAAAATGCCAATAGTAGGCTGTCTCAAGACAACCAGGATATCAAACTACCATCCTCCAGATTTCCTGATAGGGAACGATTTGGATGAGGCAGTACCATGCATTTATGCAGCTACATGCAGTCAGGCTTTGAGACAAGCATATGGGTCTGGTAGCCTGGGGGAGACCCAGACAGACTGCATACTTGCAGCCAGGACTGGTGAGGTGGTTACTTCAGGGAGGAAGCTACACTGTAGCAGTGAGACTGAAGGTAAGCCACAGCTGCTTGTGGGTACTGATGTTCCCTTAGACAGAGTGACTGCAAAGTTAGAGGTGAGTAGTAGTAGTACCCAGGCTGACAGTGAGGCACCACTCTCAGAGGATGCCAGACGTCCTGAGGAAGGGGAGTTGGGGAGGGTTACAAGGAGAGAGTTGAGACAGGCTCAACTCTCAGACCCTACATTGCAAGGCTTGAGCGAGGTAGCTACTGAGGGACCTGATTCTCAAGGGAAGGGGGAATCTGTATAATGGGACAAAGGGTTACTGTATAAAGATCAGACCCCTGAGGGAGAGCTAGAAGGCAAGAATGTACAACAGTTGGTAGTGCTGAGTGCCTACCATCTGGCATGTCTAGCCATAGCCCATGATATTCCCTTTGCAGGTCATATGGGCATAAAACATACAAAGAGACATATTATGCAGAACTTCTACTAGCCTGGAATTTCCAGAGATGTAACATGGTACTGCAGGAACTATGAGCAGTGCTAAAAGGTAGGTGTCAAAGGAAAAATAACTTCAAAATGATCAACACACGGCAGGTTCAGGTTAAGGCACTTTAATCTTGCAGCAAGGAGACAAAAACGTGCTAATACATAGTTTGTCTAACTAAAATCAGTTAGTAAGATCATCTTTATACATTTTAACAAGACATTGCCTACCAAGCTGACGTAACAGATCACAAGTTCTAACATCATTACTTCATAGCAGCTGTTTGTCCATGATTTTCTGCTTGCACTATCAATTTTATGAAAAATTTCCTTAGAAAAACAACATGGCCTTGATGACCACCGGTTAGATACAACCTCCCACTATATTATGTTACCATTCAAGGTACTATAGCTAATTCGAGCACAAAGCAAGTACAGATTCTTCAAGCAGTCTTTTGTTTGATGTATCTCTTCTTTTCTGCAGCTGTGCATGTTCTCATAACACAAACAGAGCTGATTGTTCATATTCAATCACATTACAGAAAACAGTATTGTTCTATTCATTCACTATTCATTCATTTTCCTGACCTAGCAGATAATCACCTGCTTCCCAGTACATTTCCAAAAAGGCATAAACATGAATTTTGCTGTGCTAACAAATACTAGGTCAAGGTAAATCTTGCAATTTCAGAAAGCATACTGCAGTTTGAAAAAGCATCTTATAATTTCATACAGAATTAAGCTGTACATAAAATAGAATGAAATGTGTTAACTCTTTTAGCTTCTAATAAGCACTAACAATATATATTAATACATATTTTTCTGACATTTCCCCCCTGTTAATACTTTTTATTCTATTTTCAAAAGCATAAACAGTTTGCTTCTTCTCCTAACCTCTTCCATTTCGGATTTTCAGTTAAGAGAGTCATTTAGTTTAGACTTATGAAAGCATTTCACTTTTCAACAATTCTCCAATTTCAGTACTTTGATACAAAGTCTCAGAAACTGACATGTCTATAAAATCTTTGATTAACTTTTTCATGCAGGGAATACTACAACAGATGCATGCTCCTAATAGGAGTAATCCCACACAAATGGCAATCAGGATGTTCATTAGGATGGAACCCCACCCCCAAACAAATTCTGGAAAAAGTCCATCAGAGGGTTTGGGCCTGGTTTGGTCATGGCCGACACTTGCTGGATCACCTCAAGATGGTTGTTTATCTCATGCTGGTTGTCAGGAATATACAAACAGCATTCTTCTTTGATTAAAGCACACGTACCACCTCTCGCCGCTAGGTTGAAGTCGAGAGCCATGCAGTTTTGAAGCACCACAGTTCTCATAGCATTTAGTTCATCAGTCATTAATTCGAGAGCAGAAAAAGTTGCATTGCTCATAACTTTGAGAAGTTTGGATAGTTTTCTCAGCTCCCAAATTGATTTTACTGTGTCATATGCAGGGGCTATTCCTGCCCATGATATAATAGTGTCACTCAAGTCCATGTGTGCCAGTTTATATTTGTTCTTCATGGAATTATGGTTTCTCCATCCTGCTTCGATTCGTCCCACTGGATTCTCGGGTCTCTTGATTGGATTTCCAGGTTTACTGCTGACCTCTCTGACGTATCAAATTTTCCCTCGAGACAAAGCTGCGGTGTGTCGTATGGCCGAAACCAGGTAACCCAAAAAACAGCTGCCGGACCAATTCTCAGGTAGCCATTTGTATGTCTTTTTCCCACAAATAAAATAACAATTCTCTACTTTAGTATTGATATATGCTTGCCCTGCATGAAACATTTTTTTATCAATAACAGAAAGTTGCTTCAAAAGAACAGGATTATGCTGTATTTCACTAACAGTTTTTTGCATTTTCTCAAGATATGAGTCATAGTTTGTATCACAAATAGTTTCTGCCTTATTAGCCTTAATATAACATTTATAAGAAACAGTCACATTGCAATTGCTCCAACCCACCTGAATAGTGTCATTTTTATAAAAACATACAATTCCTTTTTGTGTAACAGGTAGGTACAATGCTATTTTGTCTTGTGATTTTACAGGTGTAGTATCAAAAATCAAATTTTCCCAGGTCTCATTGACCCCTAGGGGGACAACAGTCATTAATAATCCCCCGTATGTTGTTGGTATAGCTGTGCAAATCCAGCAGTTCGAAACATTAAAAGTCTCAGCATACACATATTTAATTGCTTGGTAAGTGCTAAAGTTTGGATGCCAGTCTATGAGTAACGCATCACGTTTGTTCAGTTCAACTCGTGTGGCTGAAAAAAGGAAAGGCCACAGCAAAAAGATCATTGTTACCAGTATAGCTAACAGGATGATCATGCAATTTTTCTGAGGTTGTTCTGCATCGCTGTTTACTCTATACCTGGTCATTTTTATTCTCGTTGTATAACAGTAACAAGGTTTTTGTCCAGTTCAAAGTTCTTGACCAGTTTACAGTGTGTCAAATGGATACAGGACACACGTTCAGCTATCTTGACTGCAGTGGGTGTTGCCAGCAAAACTTGGAACGGTCCTTCCCACTTTGGAGAACTCCAATTTCTTTTCTTCACAACCTTCACCCAGATCCACGACCCTGGTTGTACTACTGCTTCCGATGGTCTGGTCTGTTCTTTATCTGAAACAGAATTTAACTGCAGAAGTTGTTTGTTATTCAAAAGTCGCCTCATATACTCTGTAAGTGAACTGTCAGCCTCCTGGTCTGCAGGCATGAGAGGTTTCCACTGAGGTATATAATATGCCCTCCCAAACAGTATTTCAAAAGGAGTTAACCCCTTTGCATTTGGAACAGTTATCATGCTCAACAATGCCAGAGGCAGACAGAGCACCCAGTTCTTCTGTGTCTCACTAATCATTTTCCTAAGTTTGTTTTTCAAAACCCCATTATGCCTCTCTACTAATCCTGCGGATTGGGGGTAGTATACACAATGGTTCTTTAAGGAAATTCTGAAATAACGGCTCAATTGTTGTATGGTTTGATTTACAAAATGTGTGCCATTGTCACTATAGATCTTTTCCGGTATGCCAAGTCTAGGAATAATTTCTTTAACGAGGACTTTTGCAACAGTAGCTGCATCTGGATTTTTGGTTGGAAAAGCTTCCACCCATTTGGAAAACATATCTATAATAACAAGACAGTAATTTTTATTTTCGCATTTGTTTAGTTCTATGAAATCCATACAGATAGTATGGAACGGGTACGGTGGTGTGAGGAAACTCCCTTGCTTAGGCTTTAATGCCCCTTGTGCATGATGCCTGTTACAAACATGGCATGCTGCACAAAAGTTTTTTGTGTAGTTTGTAAATCCATATGCAATGAACACATGGTTCACTAACTGTACCATCCCCCCTGTTGAGACATGGCACTGCCCATGGCTCAACAAAGCTGCATATCTAAACAAGTTAGATGGCAAAATTGGTTTTCTTTCTTTGGAGATGTACAGCCCTTTCTCAAGAATTGCTCCTCGTTTTATCCATTTCTGTTTTTCTACATTTGTAGTAAGTGTCTGCATTGTTTTAACATTTCTAAATCTAAAATCTCAGAAGGTTGTAATTCCTCACTCAAAAGAAATACTTCTGAAGCTGAAGCTGCCTGTTTTGCAGCTATATCAGCTCTTGCATTACCTTTTGAAATCCTATCCTGTTGCTTGGTATGAGCTACGCATTTACAAATAGCTACTTTCTGAGGTAACTGAATAGATTTTAACAAATCTAAAATAAATTGCGCATGATTAATCAGTTTACCAGTAGATGCTATCATTCCTCTATTTTCCACTGCTGCGCAAAAACATGCACAGTATAAAAAGTGTATTGGCTCTCAGTAAAAATGTTCACACATTTACCCTTTGCCAAGGTACATGCCCTTGTCAAAGCAATCAATTCTGCTGCTTGTGCAGATAAGTTGTGTGGTAAAGACTTGGCTTCTAAAATCTCAGTATCAGAAACTACTGCATACCCTACTAGATTCTGTCCTGTAGGACCCCTTCTGCATGAGCCGTCCATGTAATATGTCACCTCGGCATCATCCAAGGGAACATCTGTTAGATCTTTTCTAGGCAGTGTCTTTTGCTCAATTTCCTGCAGGCAGCTGTGTGGTGTACCATCCGCAGGGGTCGGGAGCAAGGTAGACGGGTTTAAAATTGTACATCGTTCAATTGTCATATGAGGTTGGCTCAGGAGTATAGTCATACAGGAAAGATGTCTAGCAGGAGAAGGATATGCTACTTTTTCTTGCAGTAAAATAATTGCAACTGCATGAGGCACTCTCAATGTGAGAGGGTGGAACAACACTACTGAGGCCGAAGCCTGTACTGCCATTGCAGCTGCAACTACTGCTTGTACACAGTGGGGCAGGGATTGCACCACTGGGTCCAGCTGTGATGAATAATAAGCTAGTGGGCATTGTTTATCCCCATGCTGCTGTGTTAACACTGATGTCATGTAACCTTGTTTACAATCTACAGTTTGGAAAAACATTCATGATAGTTCGGTAATCCTAAGACTAATGAAGATGCTATTAATTGCTTCAGTTTGCAGAAAGCTGATTTTGCTTCTGGTGTCCATTGTAATAAATCTTGTGCTGCCATAGGTTTCTTGTATATCAAGTTGGTCAGTGGAGCAGACACCAAGGCATAGTTTGGAATCCAACTCTGACAAAAATTAGTTGTACCTAGGAAGGACATAATTTCCTTCTTGGTAGTCGGTTTGGGTGCTTGTAAAATTGCTATTTTCCTATCTTCATCTAATATTCTGCCTTCTTTGGATATTACATATCCCAGGTATTTAACCTGCTTTTTCTAAAGCTGCAGTTTGTTTTTGTTTACTTTGTGTCCTTGAATGGCTAAAAATTGTAGTAACGCTATGGTATCTTCTCTGCATTCCTGCTGGGTGGGGGCTGCCAGCAGAATGTCGTCTACATAAAGTAAAATTTGGCTGCCTTTCGGTGGGATAAATCCCGCCAAGTTACTTGCCATTTCCTGTGCGAATATTATTGGGCTCTCACAATATCCCTATGGTAGTCGCGTATATGTATACCTTTTCCCCTGAAATGTAAATGCAAACCAGTGTTGGCTGTCAGGGTGTATTGGTATTGAGAAAAAAGCATTGCTAATATCTACCACAGAAAAATACTTCTGTTGAGGTTTTAAATCATTCAATAAAGTGTGTGGATCTGGCAACGTAGCCGCTCTAGGTATTACTGCGTCATTTACAGCATGTAAATCTTGGACCATACGCCATTCTCCATTTGCTTTTCTAACAGGAAATAAGGGTGTGTTACATGGTGAATCGGGAGATTCTACCAGTACCCCTTCCTAAGGTAAAGCTGCTATTATAGGTTTGATTCCTACCTCTGCATCTTTTCTTAAGGATATTGTCTCTTCTGTGGTCTAAATGCTGATTTTGGCGTGATAGTAACTGGTCCTGCTGTACAAATAAGTCCTACATCTGATTTTCCTGTTGACCAGAGAGTTTCTGGTATGCTTCATAAGGCTTTTTCTTCTTCCTCTAGTAAGAGTGCTAATCAGCTGTCCTTGCTAGACTGCAGGTGTACAGCTGGGTGTGTCTGTGTTATCCAATTCAATTTCTGCTTTTGTACTCCCTGTTCTGACAGTTCTAATTCTGTCTGTTTTTCCCACCTTGTGACTTTTTCTCCTAGGTCTGCCCACTTCACATTCTTGTTCTTAGTCAAACTGACATGTGGTAGTCGATTAGATTTATAAAGTGCTAGGAATTCCTGGGGCAATGAACAGCTAATTACACTGTTACCTTCTGTGTCCCAGTACAGATTACATAATACTCATCTGTTTGCATGATTTTTAAACAGTTCTTGCTCATATTCCTTATCAGGTCCTGGTGTGCTACAATAATACAGAGTACAGTGCAACAAATGCTGTTTATCAGTGTCAAGGGAGGGGGATTTACTGATGGCTACATTCATCAGTTCTTCGGCTACTGCCACTGGACCAGTCATAACTAAGTCTTGGCTGTACCAATAAAATGTTTCACCCTCTGGTTGCACCACAAAAGTATCCATTTGTCGCTGTGCTTCCATACCCTGCATAGTTGGTACTACTGCTATGCCAAATATCTGCATCAGATCTCTGCCCAAAAGGTTTACTGGGCATTTTGCAGAAATGACAATTTTGCTTTTCTGGGTCATCCCTGAAACAAGGTCAGTTATTGCTATGTTGTGGGAGAGTGGCTCCCGATACAGCTGTCCATTAGCTGCTTTCACTAATATGTAATCAAGTGATTCTGAATTTTCTGGTAGTTTGGAAGGATGTATCAGGGTCTGTGAAGCCCCTGAGTCACACAGGAATTTAACTTCCCTCCCCTGTACCAGACGTGTAACTTCCAGTTTTGTGTCTGCTAAATAGAGCTCTAAGCTCAATAATGCCAAGTCTAAAATGTCACCTTCTTCAACATCAGTGATTTCTTGTACTTCCTCTATTTCTTCTATCACATTCTCTACTCCCTCTATCACATTTGCATTTGTCTTTTCTTGGTTATTCCCTTCTAGTGATTCTTGACTAGCATATAGTCAGTCCTCACCCTCCTTATCTTCCATGGCTACCTTCTTGTTTTGCCTGCAATCCCTTGCTAAATGTCCCTTTTTTCCGCACTTAAAACATTCACCTCTTTTCTTTCTTTCCTCAAACTCTTCTGATCATTTATCAGATTGTTTGTTTCCCTGGGCATTTTTCTTGCCCTTTTTTCCGGACTGTACTACATAAACTTCTGCTCCGTCTTCTACAGCAAATACTTGGGCTTTCTTTTTCTTTTTACTGTTAAAATGCCTTTCAGCATGCCTTGCATATTCAAGTAGTGACTGTAATCTACTTGTACGATGGTCTACCATGTGCTTTGTAATAAAGCTGCTTATAGGCAAAATACTGCCTTTCAAAAATGCATTCTTTAATTGTTGCTCATATGGGGAATCGTGTTTGATCTTCAGGTACCTGCATTCCGCAATGGTTATTAAAACACTCTAATAATCTAGCATAATATCTGTCAACAGTTTCACCTTCCTGTTGGATGCATTGATTAATGCAAGTCCAGTCTGCCCTAGGCTTCTATTTCTCAGAGATTCGATCTGTTAGACCCTTCACTCTGTTATCCAGTTCTGTGTTGCTATGTGGAAGTGGCTTATGTTCTGCATCACGGGGATTCCAGTTGCCACTGATCATGTGCCAATCCGGACCTACAGTCTGTCTGACTACTTTTTCTACTTCTCCGTTCAAATGATAACTTAACCTCATGCCCTGTTAAGTCTTCTAAGAATTTTCTAAAATTAACTTTCAGATGGGGAATTCCCTCTGTGGCTTTCCGGATGTCTTCTGGTGTCCATGGTCTATATACTAGAAGAGTTGGGTCCTGTCCTGCCTGTGGATTTGATACTTCTATGAGTGGACATATCTCTTCTTCACTCATAGCTCGTGAATTTTTATTTATTTCATATAACTCAATATCCCCTCTTAAGTTATGTGTTCGAGACCTGGTCTCGATGGGATCTCTAACATATGGTCCTGGCTTCGCGGTGACAGCCGGGTATAGTGGAGGTGGACCAGCTTATCCACTCGCTTCATATTCTGGTGCAGGAAGTGGAGGGGGTGGAGGGGCTGATGCTATTACTAAATTATTGTCTTCTTTATCTAAAAACATAGCTTTTGAATTATTACTTTTTTGTTCCCTATGGTTTGCTTCCTCAATCCACCTATGTGCCTGAGGAACTCCCAATTGGTGTTGTTTTATACCAGACCTTTCGCGTCAGCTTTAAGCTGTTTGACAAGTTTAATAACTGAGGATTTTTCTAATTTGCCATCAAATTCATATTTATTAACCCATTTTGCATAGTATCCAATATTGTCGGCACGCTGTGATTGCATATATTTTGCATCTTCGGTTAGAGGTGGGTTTCGGGAACTTTTTGTGCACTGATTACCCATATTGTTCTGACTGTTAAAAAATGCTACGTAACCCTTCTTATTCTCATGTGGTACCACAATTTTCTATTTCACAGTTTATCTAGAATAACTGTCCTACATATTCTGTTTCCCTGATCTATGACAAGACTGCAATCTTTCTGTCCCTGACTTGTGCAATACAAATCTCCTGACAGATATTTTCAATCAAGTCCCTGATCTAAAACAGAAAAAAGGTAAATTTCACCTTACCTGAGCCTCCGTGATTGATCCTCTCTGGCTCGTATACTGACTCGTCCTCCAGTCGCAGTTCAGAAAAGTGGCTGGCCTCTTTTGAACGACAATTCAGTCGGAGGTCTTTCAAAGCAGAAGAACAGATGTGGTCTCTTCCCCGTACGGTTTCATGCCACCTGGTCCATCTGACCTGAGGCAAAGAGAGAGAGAGTTCCGGTCCAAAGGACCAATCTGTCAAAGGAAAAATAACTTCAAAATGATCAACACATGGCAGGTTCAGGTTAAGGCACTTTAATCTTGCAGCAAGGAGACAAAACGTGCTAATACAGAGTTTGTCTAACTAAAATCAGGAAGTAAGATCATCTTTATACATTTTCTAACAAGACATTGCCTACCAAGCTGACGTAACAGATCACAAGTTCTAACATCATTACTTCATAGCAGCTGTTTGTCCATGATTTTCTGCTTGCACTATCAATTTTATGAAAACTTCCTAAGAAAAACAACGTGGCCTTGATGACCACTGGTTAGATACAACTTCCCACTATGTTATGTTATGTTACCATTCAAGGTACTATAGCTAATTCGAGCACAAAGCAAGTACATATTCTTCAAGCAGTCTTTTGTTTGATGTATCTCTTCTTTTCTGCAGCTGTGCATGTTCTCATAACACGAACAGAGCTGATTGTTCATATTCAATCACATTATAGAAAACAGTATTGTTCTATTCATTCACTATTCATTCATTTTCCTAACCTAGCAGATAATCACCTGCTTCCCAGTACATTTCCAAAAAGGCATAAACATGAATTTTGCTGTGCTAGCAAATACTAGGTCAGGGTGCATCTTGCAATTTCAGAAAGCATACTGCAGTTTGAAAAAAACATCTTATAATTTCATACAGAATTAAGCTGTACATAAAATAGAATGAAATGTGTTAACTCTTTTAGCTTCTAATAAGCACTAAACATATATATTAATACATATTTTTCTGACAGCAGGCAAGGCAGGAGACAAGGTAAAAGATCCTTTGATGCCTTTGCCTGTGATTGAGGGGCAATTTCAGAGGGTAGCTATGGATATTGTGGGGCCTCTGATTACCCCAAGTTCCACAGGGAAAAAGTATATCCTAGTGGTAGTAGATTATGCTACAAGATACCCAGAGGCAGTAGCTTTGTCCCCTATTGAGGCAGAAAAGGTGGCAAATGCTTTGTTAGAGATATTCAGCAGTGTAGGGTTCCCAAAATAAATACTGACTGACAGAGGTGCTAATCTCATTTCAGACCTGCTGGCTTGTCTGTGGAAGTACTGTGGAATGAAGCACCTGAGGATCACCTCCTACCATCCCCAAACTAATGGTCTTGTTGAGAGGTTAAACTCTACAGCTAAGTCCATGCTACGGGCATTTGCAGACCAGTTTAAGAGGGAGTGGGACAAATATTTGCCCCATCTGTTGTTTGCTTACAGAAAGGTTCTCCAGGAATCCACAGGTTTTCTCACCCTTTGAGTAGCTATATGGGCATAGGGTTAGGGGGCCTCTAGATTTAATTTGTGATGAGTGGAAAGGTGAGTGTGAATCTCACATGGAGTCTGTTGTGGCATATGTCCTAAACCTCAGGACAAGGCTCAGGGAACTCATGGATTTGGCCTAGGAGAACCTGGGAGAAGCCCAACAACAGAAAAAGATATGGTATGATAGGAATGCTCGAGCTAGAGAGTATGCTGTAGCACATCAGGTAATGGTTCTCATTCCTGTCAGACACAACAAGCTGCAAGCAGCTTGGGAGGGACCCTACACGGTGGTAAGGAAGGTACGTGATGTTAACTACATTGTAGAACTTCTAGGCAGGAGGCAGGAGCAGAAATTGTACCATGTTAACATGATGAAACCTTACCAAGATAGAGAAGCCCTTGTGTTGAGCATTTGCAGTGTGTTACAGGAGGAGTCTGAGGGAGATTTGGTGACTGATCTCCTCAGTGAGGCTCAGACTGACACCCCAGTGAAAGGGGTAATAATGTCCCAGCAACTATTTCCTACCCAAGTTCAAGAAATCCGAGCAGTGTTATAGAAGTTTGGGGACATGTTCACTGAGAAACCAGGGTGCACCCACCTGGTGCAGCACCAGGTGGATACAGGACCCAAAAGGCCTATTAGCAGGCCCCTTATAGGGTGCCTGAGAGAGTCAAACAGACTCTGAGAAAGGAGATACAGGAAATGTTGGAACTAGGGGTAATTCAAGAGTCCAACAGTCCCTGGGCCTCCCCAGTGGTGCTGGTGCCAAAGAAGGATGGCAGCACCAGGTTCTGTGTGGACTACAGGAAATTAAATAGTCACACAGTCAGATGCTTACCCCATGCCTAGGACAGATGAGGCCCTAGAGCATCTGGGTGGGGCTAAGTATCTTACAACCATTGATCTTACCAAGGGTTACTGGCAGGTGCCCTTGACTCCCAGTGCTAGAGAGAGATCAGCCATTGTGACTCCTTTTGGGTTGTATGAGTCAAAATGATGCCCTTTTGGATGAAAAATGCCCAAGCAACTTTCCAGAAGCTGTTAGATCATATCTTGGTCAGTCATAGGGCTCTTTTTTCTCCTTGAGTGGTTGCCTCCCTCCCCTGTAACTTAAGTAAACTGACTCTTACATTAAGAGCTATAATACTTACCTTATAGCTTTAGGACACCTTAGGAAACCTTATAAACTACAATAGCCCGCTACGTTCGCCCTCGCTACACTCAGGCTCTCTTCGCTCCTCTCGCTGCCCCCAATTCCCTCCTGCCCCCAGTACCTCTAAATTTATAGTAATATAGCGACTCCCCCACTTTCTAGATCCTATCTGCTTTCATCTGGGATAATTCCACCCGCCCCCATTCTTCTACCTACATTTTAATAGCACCTATTAGCTTTCATCTGGCATTCTCCCATTCCCCTTCCAGTACCTTTACCTCACCACTCTATCTTCTGGTGTTGCATCACCAGATAAAACAGTTCCTTAACTCACTAGCTAAATCACAGATAATGATATACTCTTCTTTACTACCCCTCTTGTTCGCACCATACCTTCTTACCTTGTATAAAAAACAGTTTCTCACGGGATTTCAGGTCCCAAAAGGCCATACTATCACCCCAGGTGTAAATCCTTCCACCTTCAACCATACTTACAGTACCAGATCCTATCCAACATCTTGTTTAGTCATTTAACATCTCAACCCCAGGCACATTAGCTCTAGATCCAAACACTTCCACAAACTAATAAACAAATTCCTGAAGTTCATCACCAAGTATAGACTCAACCTAATACTTGGTGGTGATATTCACCCCAACCCCGGCCCACTCACTTCAGATACACATACCCCCTCTACTTGCAATCTAAGCTACAAACCTACAATTAATAGGCCAACTAACTTTCTCCTAGTCTGTCATCTCGATATTAGAAGCATTAATAACAAGGTACATGAATTGCACGCACTTCTGGATGTCCACTCCCCTCAGATTCTCGGTTTATGTGAAACCTGGTTAAAACCTAACACTAAAGACAATGAAGTGTTACCACCTGGGTACAACATACACAGGCTGGATCATGCTTCGAGGAAGGGGGGTGGGGTAGCTGTACTCTATAAATCTGAGTTGAATGTCACCATAGATGTAATACAACCACATCAGATTAATAACTCAGAGATTCTTGCCACCAAATTGCAACTTAATAAAAATAAATGCATTAATATCATCTGTATGTACATTCCCCCAGGTAACAATATATCTACATTTGAAGATATCCTGCACTGACTATCATGTCACTACCCCCAAGAAACCCTACTACTTGGAGACTCTAACATAGACTGGGGCACCTGTTCCTCAGAATCCCCAACCACCCATATTAACCTGCATGCATTTACACAAATTATATCCACCCCTACCAGGATAGGTAAACCCAACCAAAAAGAAAGTATACTTGACTGGGTACTCATAAATAGTCACCCCCAACTGTACACCTCTGGTACCCTCCTTGACGGCCTAAGTCATCACTTTCTCACATATGTAATTAAGCACAAAACCATTAATTCCCAACAACCCTTACTCAGAAAGGTTAGAAACAATAAAAACTTTGACCCTGCCAAATTCCAACAACAACTAAACTCATGTAATTGGTCTATTCTAAAACACCTCCCCTTAGAGGAAGCAGTAGCATACTTTAACAACAAATTCCTTGAGATCCTTGATTTGCATGCACCTGTTCATTCAAAGAGAACCAAGGCAAAAACTGCACCATGGCTTTCTAAAGAGTCTAAACTCAAAATTACCCTTAGAAACAAAGCATGCACTTTATGGCATTCTTCTAAAGACCCTCAAGATCACATTAAATACAGGCAATCCAGGAATGAAACCAAAAAATCAATTTTACAAGACAAAAAACAATACTACTGTAATTTACAGACAGTAAATTAAAATAACCCTCAGAAGTTTTGGGCAGGTTTAAATAATCTACTACATCCTGGACAAACTTCAACCCCAATCCCTGCTGCTATTATTGATAAAACCCCTGAAGATGTTTCTGATAGTTTTAACCAATTCTTTACTGAGACAATTCAAGCCCTAGCTAGCCAACTACCTCCTAGCTCCCCTGGTCCTGAAAGCAGCACCCCTAGAAACCTACTCGCGTTCAGCTTCCAACTAGTCGCCTTCACTTATCCGTACCTTGATCAAAAAATTAAAACCCACTACACTTTCTACTGATCAACTCCCTGCTGAGTACCTACAAAAATCAGCTGATGCTATTGCTAACCCCGTCTCAATACTAATCAATCGAACCATAGTAGAAGCTAAAATTCCCACCATCTGGAAAATATCCTATGTAATCCCACTTCACAAAGGAGGCAGCTCTACTGAATTCTCCAATTATAGGCCAATAGCTATGCTCTCTCCACTTGCAAAGATTATGGAAAAATGTATTCATAGACAACTCATGCACCACCTAATCCAGAATCACCTTATGGCAGACACTCAGCATGGCTTCCATCCTCATCACAGCACTACTTCAGCCCTCCTAGCCTTTACCAACACCATAAACCATAATCGCAACAATAATTATATATCATCAGCCCTCTTCTTGGATCTTTCCAAGGCATTCGATATGGTTGATCACCAACTTTTAATCCACACCCTGCAAACATTCTGTCTAGATACTGGAGCCCTTCAATGGTTTCAATCCTACCTGAATGGTTGACAGCAGGCTGTCCTCTGGCAAAACAAACTCTCTAGCCTTCTACCTAACACCCTTGGAGTACCACAAGACTCTATACTAGGTCCTTTGCTGTTCTCCATCTTCATTAACAACTTTTATACTGTCATCCCAAAAGTCAGCTGTATCCAATATGCTGATGACTCTACTCTGATTTGCTCAGCCACATCTCCAGTAGAGTTATGGTCAGCTACCCAGACCACCTTTAATACAATAGAAAACTGGCTTTCTGAACATCATCTGATCCTAAATCCCAAAAAAACTAAAATGCTGTTATTTTCACCAACACATAGGTCTACCACTTTCACCTTTACCATAAAATCAAATGATGGCATAATAATCTCCCCTGACCCCTCTACAAAACTATTAGGTGTCATCATAGACAATAATCTAAAATTTGACCTACATGTTAACCAAACTATCAAAACCATCAATAACAAACTATGGTCACTTTACAGAATAAAAGCCTTCCTAACCCCTCCAGCTAAAATTGCCATAGCTTGCTCTCACCTTCTTTCAACCCTTCTGTATGCATCCCCTCTACTCTCGAATTTAAACAAGACTGTCCTTAACAAACTTTCAGTTTGCTACAACCACATTGCCAGGTTTGCCACTGGGCTGCCTTTTAGGACACATCATTGCATCAATCTAAATCAGCTTGGGTGGCTTGAACTACCCAGCCTAATCCAGTATAACCAACTCATTATGGCCTATAAAATCATCTATAATCTGGACAATACTCCTGCACTTAAAAATATTATCACCACCTATAACAATCCTAGACCACTTCGATCCTCTAACAAACTACTAATTCAGACTAGCAAAATTAATAACACAGCCGGTGATTCTCTCTTTGCAAACTCTGTAAGTAGATCCTGGAACTCTCTTCCAGCTGATATTACCTTACTTTCCACCTTAGGTCAATTTAAAACTAGACTCAAACAACATTTGTCACTTAACTGGCTATGTCAATGTATCAAGCCTGGCTAACTCTCTCTAGAATGTGTAAAAATCTGTTAACCAGTTTACTGTGTAATTTAATTTAATCCTGACTTGTGCTCAGGATTAACTGTAACCTGTGGAACTTGTTTAACTTGCTTACTTATGTAATTTCTGTAAATAGTCTGTTTGTAATATGTAATGCTGGTATTATGTAATGCCGTATCTGCTTACCCTTGGAGCTTTTCTCCCCGGGCCTCTGCTGAAAATGGACATGCATCCAGTCGGACTATCCCAGTCAACAAATGTAAAATAAATAAATAAATAAAAATATCCTAGCAGAAGCAGGAGGGTTTGCCATTGCTTACCTAGATGATATTGCTGTCTACAGCCATTCCTGGCAAGAGCACCTTCAGCATGTCAGGGAGGTGCTGGGCAGAATACAGAGGGCAGGGTTGACCATTAAGCCCAGCAAATGTCAGGTGGGTATGGCAGAGGTCTCCTACCTGGGACATAGAGTGGGGAGTGGTAAGATCAGGCCAGAACCTACCAAAGTAGAAGCCATTCAGGCATGGCCTGCACCTGTTAACAAAAAGCAGGTGAAGGCATTCTTAGGGACAGCAGGGTACTACAGAAAGCTCTTCCCCAGTTATAGTACCATAGCTGCTCCTCTCGCAGTCCTTTCAAGGAGGAACAGGCCAGTTAAGGTAGTGTGGACCCCAGCATGTGAGCAGGCATTCCAGAAGCTTAAAGAAGCTTTGGGAGGGCCTCCTGTGTTAGCCAGTCCAGATTACAGCAAATAATTTGTTGTGCAGGTAGATGCTTCGAACCACGGGATGGGGCTGTACTTAGCCAGATTTCGTCAGAGGGAGAAGAGCACCCAGTGGTTTATCTAAGTTGTAGGCTCCAACCCAGGTATGAATGCTATGCAGCTTTAGAAAAGGAATGTCTAGCCATAGTGTGAGCACTACAGAAACTTCAGCCTTATCTGTATGGAAGAAAATTCACTGTAGTAGCAGATCATAATCCCCTAACAAAGTTAAACAGAGCCAGACAGCAAAATGCCAAGTTGCTATGATGGAACCTAGAGTTGCAAGCATATATGTCTGTGCAGCACTGCAGTGGGAGTAGCATTGCCAATGCAGATGGACTCTCAAGACAGGGAATGGGGTAAGGTATGATTAGATAGACCTAACCCTCTCAAGTAACATTTCTCAAGGGTCACTTGAAAAACTAGCTTGAGTTCTCCGGGGGGGGGGGGGGTTGTGAAGATGTGTGAAGGCTGCCAGCCTAGCCAGACAGAATTTTGCAGATAATTCTGTCATTTGAAAATATTAATATAAGCCACAGGCTTGTTCTCTTAAAAAGAATAAAATGCTGTTAAATGTTGGAACTTCAAAAATGAAACAACAGTGCACTGTGCTGTAGGAAAGCTGATAAGTAAAGCATTGTGTAATTGTTTAATGTCAAAACTCAGAGCCAAGATGTCTAGATAAAGGCATTCTGCCTATTGTTTTGAGGCCAGAGTTAATGGCTAGAATTTACATGTATAATTGATTTTATGCTCTGGCTTCCTAACCAGCTGCAAGATCAAAAGGGGCTATTGACCTTTGAGTTTCTCTTAGCCAGGGAACACCAGAAAATTGTTAGGAATGATGTAATGTGAAGCAGCACTGTGTTATCAATTTAAGGAGAGAGAGAATCAGAGAGCATTTTAGCATTTGTCTTGAGAACATCTAACATCACCAGCACTGCTTTGCTCTATATGTAAGTTTATTTTAGAACTGTGTTTTCTCTTACTTATAGCTAGGAAATAGGAAGATTAGATTAGTTTTTTTCTGTACTAATGTCAGAACTTTTCTACTGTATCATTTTAAGTATTTCTCTGTAATTTCCGAACTCTTAACTAGTACTGTGTAGTAAGAATTATTGTCTTGTGTTTTTATTATTTATTATTAAATATTTTTAAACCTTTCAACTGTGGCTATTTTATGTAGAGATAATTTAAGCTCTAGATTACATTGCATGTATACAGTGATACTGTCCAAATCACTCCAATAAGCTTTGCTCTTCAGTCAGACTTACCATTTGGATAATAATATCGCACAATAATAATTGGACACCCTTTGTTAAGGGCCTTTTTATTAGCTGATATTAGTGGGTGGTGACAGCTGGTACTACCTTTTAGACTGGGCAGAAGGGGGGCACAGCTGGAGAACTTGTACCAGCCCTCACCAGGAGTGTCTGTGTGTTTGTATATAACACATATCTCAAAGTGTGTGTGTGTGTGTGTGTGTGTGTGTGTGTGTGTGTGTGTGTGTGTGTGTGTGTGTGTGTGTGTGTGTGTGTGTGTGTGTGTGTGTGTGTGTGTGTGTGTGTGTGTGTGTGTGTGTGTGTGTGTGTGTGTGTGTGTGTGTGTGTGAGCTACTTTGACAGTGACACAAAGCTCCAGTTGGATAGAGAGGGTGGTGGGAGGCTTTAGCTTGCCTACTAGGCTGAGATCTGGACCCTATAGCTGTGCCAGTGGGGAGTCTTTTTGGGGATCTGGAGAGAAAGGGAGAAACCAGCCCCAGACAGACTGTGGTCTCTGTGTGCTCTTAAGGGAAATTGTACTTTACTGTGTGTGTATTTATTATACTCCCCTATGTGGATGCCCCTCACTGGTGTTAGTGGTGAGGACTGAGGCTACTTGATTGCTGGGCAATGCACGAGCATCTCAGTATTAACAACAAATTATCTTCAGTTTAAAATAAATAGACTAGCAGATTCAAGTCAAATAAATAACATACTGAAAACCTTTTAGAAACAAATCTAGCAACATCTCAATTTAAAAGTATGCATGTTTTCCTTACATCCCATTTATACAACTGCTGAACATATTGAATGGGGCTGCATTTGACAAAATGATGGAATATAAAAATGGTATTGAACGGTATAATTGTTTATAAGATGTAAAATCAGGATTTTAGATGACATCAATAATAAATTATTTATTATTTATTTATTTCCAGTTTGATTACTGAGGAAGTCCACTAGGTCCAGAGAGCCCATTTTCAGTGGAGGCCCAGGGAGAAAGGCTCCATAAAACAGATTACAGTAAAGATAGGAGTCCAATAAAAATAAAAGTACAAGTACAAATACATATCAAATAATACAAAGCAAGAGCAATGTTGCCCATAGTGGAAAAATATTGTGCAGATACATTTTAACAAAGTCACACAGTTAAAGTCAAAAGTCAAAAGCTATTTAAAATATTTTACAGAGTGTGAGGCTAAATATGGCCAAATACCTGAAGACTAGTTAAGTATGCAAAATGCTCAAAATTTGATTACGTCAAAAATATAAGGTACTCCAACTAGTGAAATGGAAAAGTATTCTAAGCTACTAGAATGTATCTGTTCATTATGACCTAATAAAATAATATCTAAATTAATATTATCTGACTTATAATATATTCAATAATTCTTAAAGATCAGTACTGGAATAATTTTAGAAAGCCTTATTTAATAGGAAAAGGTATAACCACTAAAGATAAAGTTACAAAACAGTGACAAAATAACTTCCCTCTTTTGCAAAGTGTATATGTAGCATATATATATTCACTTTAAACTTTTTATATACCAGCTAAAAATTACAAATATAATAATAAATATAATAATACATAATTGAGATGTGGTATATAAACAAAAGCAGAATGGGGTTATATGTTTTTGAATGTAGAATATTTAAATTTTAGGGAAAAAAATCAATTATTTACACAGTTGTGACCTTTTAAATTTGATGTCATGTTCATAGGTTAGTACTAAGCTATCTGCTTTTTCTGCCATTTTAATGTTAGCCAGATTTCCCATTCCAAATGTAAGAATTAAACCCTTTGTCATATGTCTATGAGTAAACATCTACCCATTATGTCAGCTGCCAACCCCAACCCCAAAGTTAAATTCTTCTCCTGAGTGGAAGTGAACACAGCACATCTATTGCTGAGGATTTATTTACCTTTCACTATCAACACACACACACACACACACACACACACACACACACACACACACACACACACACATATATATATATATATATATATATATATATATATATACAGAGCACCATCAGAAGAAGTGAACCTCCTATCTATTTATACAGTCTAGAGAATACAGTATTAGCACCAATAGCCACATGAGAATTCTTATTTTCTACTGTTATAGAATTAGCCAGTACCTTCAAGTACTAAAAAAGATCAACAACTTCTTCTCTGCAGCCTAGTAGCAATGGATAGAAAATTAATCATAAGAAAGTGGAAAAAACATCCTTACCAAAATTTACAGAACGAACAACATTGCTCAGTCTGACACATTGATTGTATTACAATGATGGAAAATCAGCAGTGATTACTTCCAAATTCTTGCCAAAAACCAGCTCTTATATAAATGTAAAGATAGCATTCTATAAAAGACTATCAAATATGATAAACATAAAATAATGCTGGTGACAGTTTCATGAAAGAATACTGAACATTAAATAGAAACATGAGGCAATACTAGCACAGAACAAAAAGCATCAGGTAGTGTCGCTGGAGTCCACAAACAAAATACACTTGTAGACAAGAAGAAATACAATGACTCACACAGCAAAAGTTGAATGAAATGCCAAATACCAATGGGTAATAGTAAATAAATGACAATTTTATAAAGGTAAGCGTTTTCGCATTAAGAATGACAATGCTTCATCAGACCAAATAACAATACTACAAAAACTTCAATATAAATCCATAAAACTCCTCCAAACAATAACATAATCACATTAACAATAGCCTAAAAGAAATTAAGTAAAATCAATTACCTGTGTATGTGACTCACAAACATCCCTCACTACTGAAACAGTCAGCAAACTTGTCACACACTGATGGCATCATCATCATGAAGCCACACACACACACACACACACACACACACACACATATATATATATATATATATATATATATATATATATATATAGATAGAGAGAGAGAGAGATAAAGGTATACAAAAACACATACCTATAAAGACATTCCATTTAAACATCATGTATTGATAAAAATAAAATGAAAATAATAATAAAAAAGTAATGAGTTAAGGAAAGTGCCTTTAGAGATGGTTTAATGGAAAACATTTCATTTAACCCAGGAAATCTATAAGATGGCAGCTGTAGGATCCAGTTCTGTTCTCAGGGTTTGTTTCAGGAATAATCTCTCTCTCTCTCAAGAGGCTACTTTGTTATTGGAATGCTGTAAAACAACACATTCCCCATTTTCTGCATATTGTGGTACCTTTCCATGTTTGAATTGTAAGGCTTGCAGATTGGTTCATTCTAGGTATACCTTTAGACATCCTACTCTAGAACATGAGACAGAATGTTCTCTGTATGCAGATTGCATGACTGTGAATGTGATATATTATGCTTTCTGTGAATGTTGTCATGCATTCTATACTGGAAAAATGAATTGCTGTTTGAAGGATGGGATTTTAGAACACCTCAGAGATATTAGACATAAGACCAGCAATGCTCCAGCTACAAGTTTCCACCTTAGGACACAACATACTTTTAAGTTTTTTGTTTTAGAGATTGTGAAGTTAGGTATGAGAGGCAGTGACTTGAGAAACAAAACCAAAGTGAGAGAACAGAGCTGCATCCTACAGCTACAGTCTTATAGATTTCCTGGGTTAAATGAAATGCTTTCCCTTAAACCAGCTCTAAAGGCACATTCCTTAACTCATTATTTTTTTATTATTATTTTTATTTTATTTTTATCAATACATAATGTTTAAATGGAATGTCTTTATAGGTATGTGTTTTTGTATACCTTTATCTCTCTCTGTATATATATTGCTTCATGATGACAATGTCGTCAGTGTGTGACAAGTTTGCTGAGGGGTTCAGTAGTGAGAGATGTTTGTGAGTCACATACACAGGCAATTGATTTTAATTTCTTTTAGACTATTGTGAATGTGATTATTTTATTGTTGGGAAGAGTCTTATGGCTTTATATTGAAGTTTATGTGGTATTGTTATTTGGTCTGATGAACCATTGTCATTCTTAATGCAAAACCACAGGTCTATATTACAGCATCAAAAGACATGTTCACCGAACACATCTTAACATTGACAATATTGGCTTGCCAAAAACCTGATTGGCCAAGTTAGCGAAATTTTTCCCAGCTGAAAATATCGCTCAGCTATACAGAAAAGAAACACACTTTCAAACCCTACAACGAGAGAGGCTTTGTCCCCACACCCCTCGATGTGGGGGAGTATGCCCCCAGCCCCCCTAACTAAATATACCAACTCTGAGATCACACTACAGTGGGGAAAAGGGCAAATCCCTGATGATGGCCGAGAAATTTTTTTCCCCTCGGAAAAAAATCGCGGACTCAGCCTTTTTGGGTTTTTGACAAGTCAATATTTCCATGTCGATTAAGACGTGCTCGGTGAACATGTCTTTCAGCACAGTAATATAGTCCCAAAAGTGCTTAACTTTATTAAATTGTCATTTATTTACTATTAGCTATTGATATTTGGCATTTCATTCAACTTCTGCTGTGTGAGTTGCTATATTTCTTCTTTTTTACATAATGCAATATTACTTTGGTGCAATGCAAATGCAGAGGTAAGATGCACTTAATACATAGTGGACTGGATTCGTGAATGGCTAATTTCCACACCATGATGTGCACATGTTAGTGCAGTATTTTGTATTCATTAAATGGCTCTACACATCATGTAGAGCCACCAAACAAAGACAAACTGCAGACTATGCTAATGAAAACATAATCAGATTAACTGCATGCTAATTAAGCAATGCAAGATGGCAGAGCCATTCAAAAAGCTATAAATTAACCATGTAGAGATGCTGTAGCCTTTTGCTATGAACACCAAAACCTATCGGAATACAGCTACCATCACAGTTAGAAAAAAAAAGCAATGTTAGGGGAAGATGCCTGTCTTTTGTGTGTGTATGTGCAACAGGCTCAAAGCTACACTGCTGCTGCTGATCAGCTACATCCAACCACATTTAACATAACATGAACTGCATGATATTGAAATAGTAGAGTGATACAGGGCTGACAGGGAAATACTCTAGGAACTCTGTAGCCTCTGCCACCCACACCTCAGACCCAGGAGAAATCAAAAAGTACCTGTACCAGTGGAAACTAAGGTATGTGTAGCATTAAGGATATTGGCTACTGGTATATTCCAGAGACCCACGTGGGATGTACTAAGGGTGTTACTGGCCTCAATCTCCAGAATATTATACCAGTGTCTTAATGCTATGCTAGAACATGCAAGAGAGTACATACATTTCCCAAGCACACCAGCATACAGATCAAGAACAATGCAGGGATTTTTATGCTCTAGCACACTTCCCTGAAATTTAGCGGGCCATAGATTTTACTGACAGAAATAAAAGCCCCACCTGGTCAAAAGGGAAGGACACACATCAACAGGAAGGGGTTTCACTCAGTCAGCTGCCAGGTTTTCTGTAATGCCCGAGGGAGCATCCTCATTGTGTGTGCAGGCAACCCAGGCACAGTGACTCACACATATGGCACACCTTACAGCTTTATGCAAAATTTGCTAGGAGTGATGCTCCACGCTGCTATCTACAGGGTGATGCAGGTTTTGCACTGCAACCATGGCTAATGACACCCATCAGAAATGCACACACACACACACACACACACACACACACACACACACACACACACACACACACACACACACACACACACACACACACACACACACACACACACACACACACACACACACACACACACACACACTCGCAGAAGAAGGATATGAGGATGCCTACTCTCAAACTAGAAACATCATACAGCATGTGTTTAGCATTTGTCTTGGTTCAGGTATCTAGACACATTGACAGTGTCCTGCAGTATGACCAGGCCACCTGTGCAGAATTTCTCAAAGTCTCTACCATGTTGCACAATATCATTTTGAGGAAACAGTTGCACAACAGGGACAGCAAGGCCAGGGCCACACATTCCTGGCCCACAGGCAGGGATACCACCTCCTTTACATACAGATGAGGATTTAGAGGAAGAACCTCTAGCTGCAGAGGTTGCTGGCAGACATAGGCATGCACAATATGCTCTAGTCCTGGCTAAGAGATAAATGATAGCACACACTCTCACCAGTGAAAGAATGTGCATTACAAACTAAGCACATGCCATTATTAAAAGTAATGCCATTCAAAGTCCACGGACTTTACTTACCCATCTAATGCCTGTGTATGGATAGCATCAGACAGAGATGGCACAGAAGCACATGGCTTGTAACTGCAGTAATGTCAAGCTAAGTGTGGAACATGTATTATACGAACAAATGAGTAAGAAGATAAACTACCTGCATACTGTTATTTATAAATGTACTTAATCAAAACCTGTATAAGGTATTAACCAATGGCATTCTTGGCTTACAGGAATGATATCTGCAATATGCAGGTATGCATTGTAGACAGCAACAAGAATCAAACCAGTAACTTACCCACTGTACACAAAACAGTCAACAGGACAATTATATCAACAATTTCACAAGTAGAGCAATAAATAGGAATGCACTATCACTGATTTGAATGCGGGACTTATAATACTAACTGAAAAAAAAAGACTTCTGAAATGAGTATTTAGGAAAACATCAAAAATCCTGTTACGTAATAAATATGCATGTAATCAGCATAGTGAGAAAGACTCTCTTATCTATCTACTCTGTGTATCAGACATATATGCAACCTTAAGTCAAACACAAATGAACAAAGAGCATGGCACAGTCATCATCATTTGCAAAGGGTAGGGGGACAATATGCCAAGGCTGACACCAAAGTAGTGAGTGTGTGTGAATAAGAAACACAGAACATTCAGTAAAGTAGAAAATATCTCAGGGCACAAAATGGAGATAAGTCCCAAACAACATTAAGGTTTTCTTATCTTGCATGTGAGTGTGTGTGTGTGTGTGTGTGTGTGTGTGTGTGTGTGTGTGTGTGTGTGTGTGTGTGTGTGTGTGTGTGTGTGTGTGTGTCAGTATGGGCAGTTTTTGTGAAATCTGTGTGTGTGTGTGTGTGTGTGTGTGTGTGTGTGTGTGTGTGTGTGTGTGTGTGTGTGTGTGTGTGTGTGTGTGTCTCTCTGCATGAACACAATGAGTGCTGTGCTAGTACTACATCTTGCCATGTCAGACAGGTGTGATCTGTGCATGGTAGAGTATTCAGGTTAGTGTCATTGCTCCCAACCAAGCAAACTGCCTCTGCCAGAAGTTGAACTGCCATTTCCATCTCCCAAGTTTGAAGTGGGTGGTGCTACCTGAACATGAGCAATGTCTGCTGAACAAGCTGTCTTCAAGACTATGTCCAGGACCAGAGCCCCATAGCCTACCACATCTGGGTGTGGACCATACCTCTCAATCTCTTAGCCCAAGATATCTGGACAAAGCCTGGCATCATGGGGGGTCAAAGGCCCAAAAAAAGGAACAGATGTTTACTATTGCTCTTACAAACCTAGAAAGTGGCTAGAATAACAGGGTTTGTGTTAACGTGCATTTTCTAAAGGATATGAAGTCTGAAACTCAAATGTATGTCATTATTTACTGATTTCATTTCCTTAGGTTATTCCAGTGATTTGCCAGAAAACTACAAATTTCATGATGAATAGACTGAATTTTTTAGGCAAAAATCTGGACATTCTGTGGAAATCTGTACAGTTGAGAGGTATGGTGTGGATGCCTTAATCACTAATGAAGCAGTGGAAGTAATGTCACTATGGGAGTGGGATCTGTCATAGCCACGTTTGCTAACACAAGATGATGTTGCAGCTCTGAGAGCACATGGATGCCAGCCCTCCCACATCAGATGTCCCATCACAGGCACTGCCCAATCCAGTGTGTGACTCATCCTATCCAATGAGTCGCTCACATGGTTGAGGCACTCATGCATGATGTCAGAATGTGCCATGTTTAGGATTTGCACAATCTCTTCTGAGGCCCAGGTGGAATGTGTCTGTGCCTCCATGATGGCTGTATACATACATCTGGTGACATGCAATAACACAGAAGCATCAAGATGAGGGTGAATAGTAGACGTCTTCCATGCACCTCTAGCAACCCTCCAGTGTGGAGCCATGCTTTCAATCAGCTCTGCAACTAGAGTAAGTAATCATATTTCCCCAATCAACCATGTCACCCTCGACATGTCCTATGTATGAGGGCTCAGTGGATTGGGTATGCATAGGCATACTGACTGTGTCTGAAATTAGGGAACTGGATGTATGAGCCACAACCTTGGTGTCAAACTGAACATATTCCACCCTTGACTGTGCCTATATATCACCGCCATCATCATCATCAGTGGATACCAATACTCTGACATTAGGTGGTACAAGTGTAGTACTGCTACTGTCAAGATCACCTGTGATAATAACCAATAAACACAAGAAGGAGAAAAATAGTAAATGAAATGATCCAGAGGTTGTTCTACATACTCATGTTAAACAATTTCAGATGTTAAAGGAATACAATACATTTTACTCTCTCTTCAGACATTCATCTAAATAATGGTTATTACTAATCAAAGAACATTTTGTACTTACCATCTGCAGGTGGTCTTTCATATCATAATTCTAATGTTCCAGGAAGAAGGCAAAGGCAGTGGTAAGAAGGCTAATAAGCATCACAATGCAAATGACACACAGACAAGAGAATAATGCTCTGCCTACCTTCCCCTTGAGTAATATCTCGAGAATCAGACTTAGCATTCCCTCCGCAACACAATATCTGTTGGACTCTTCTTTCTTGTAAGGCATATGTATTGATGCTTTCAGATGTAGAAGTAGTAACACATAAAGATGTCCAGAATGGCATTAAATGCCTTTATCTCTATCTATCTATCTATCTATCTATCTATCTATCTGTCTATCTATCTATCTATCTATCTTTCTATCTATCTATCTATCTATCTATCTATCTATCTATCTATCTATCTATCTATCCATCCATCCATCCGTCTATCTATCTATCTATCTATCTATCTATCTATCTATCTATCTATCTGTCTGTCTATCTATCTATCTATCTATCTATCTATCTATCTATCTATCTATCTATCTATCTATCTATCTATCTATCCATCTATCTATCTATCTATCTATCTATCTATCTATCTATCTATCTATCTATCTATCTATCTATCTATCTATCTATCTATCTATCTATCTATCTATCTATCTATCTATCTATCTATCTGTCTGTCTATCTTTCTATCTATCTATCTATCTATCTATCTATCTATCTATCTATCTATCTATGTATAGCATACCTGGAATTTCTTCTTGGGACACACTTAGCCTGTTGTCCACATCAGCGCCAACATGAAAGAGTCTGTGTGAACCCTCTGCTGCACTGTCTGAATCTGACAGGAAATACACATTTTCAGTGAGTGGTGGTTCCTTATTACCCCCCCCCCCCGTAGCCATCTGTTCTCATGCAACCACTCTTGCCCTCCTGTGAGCCACTGAAATCGTATCAGTGGTATGGTTCTGCACCTGATTTTAGTTTCTGGTACATCTGCCTACTGTGTTTATGTCAGCAACCACCTGCTGCCATATGCTTTTTCTGGCAGACATGTCACCTCTGCCTCTGTCAAGCAAGAAGGATCCATGGTGACATAAGGCTTCAATGATGACCTTGTTCTCTGCATCACTGAATGGTGGCTTGCATGAAACAGATGAGATGGTCTGGGTGTCATAATCCTTTATGATGTGAAACAGAAAGACAAATACACCTGGGGATTCAATAAACTTCATCCAGGCTTAGCAGAGTTTACATTTTTGGGGATGAGCAGCAGCACTAATCTCATATATGCATGCTGCACATTGCAATTACACAGATACAAATGAGGTTTTGCAGCCAGCAACAGTGTTTCCAGCCAGGAAACCATGTAAAGCAGCAGAAACATGTTTAGACATTCAGACAAGTTTACCTACAGGCAAACGTGTTCTGCAAAATTTTGCTGACAGCCACAGTGACTACCAGGGCTAAAATTAAGGCAATGACGGCAGTACTAACACATTACAGAAAAGTGTATTCATTACAGTGCACAGTACATGTTTTTGGCATACTGAAATAAAGGTTTTGTGGTGATCATCAAGAGTACACAGACTGCATTATAAATACACTAGTCTGGGGAAGTGTGTGTATTGAAAAGGGCCACAGACAGGAATGGTCCGAATGAAGAAAGAGGAAGAGGACACGAGAAGCATGGTAATGTCCACCAGATAAGGACATGTCAGTTTATGTACACCCCGAAGACAAGACAGTTGTAGTATGAACAATAATCACATATTTACATAATGTAGTAAGTACTGCTGTTTACACTTCACCTCTGTGGGTGTCATACCTCTCAGCCATACCAAATTTCTCAGTTTTTACCAGCTTTGAGGTCCAAATTATGGGGTGCCATGATTCCTGAGTGGTACTCCTTAATTTCTGAATTTCCTGGCTTTTGTTTTTTAATTTTTTTTTTTTTGGGCTGATGTCATCACATGCAGAGGCATGTGCAATGGCATCAGCTCCATGAGCAGCCTGCCAGCCTATGGGCTTGAGGGGATTTCAATGTACTTTCTGCCCAGCAAATAAAATAGCGTGCAAGCATTTCCCGCTCCAGGTAAGGGAAGTATTTTTAATTTATATATGCAGTTGTCATTTAATGCACGTATCTTCTTTCCCATCTTCTTTTCCCCGTGCAGATCAGTTCCGTAACCGTTATAGTTGCTATGCCCCAGTTTTGCTGATTTGCAGAGTTTATAAGATTTTCCCACGTAGTTAACACAAGTGTACTCTGTGTATATAGAGCAACCGTACTTCACATGTTTTAACAGCATATTTAATTGGTCTTGCGTGATAAAAGTTATAGTTAATGAATTAGAGGGAGGAGGGGGTGACATGATTTTTTTTTTTCAGGGAGACTTGTGGTAGGCTAAACATTGCGCATCTGTCTGCATTCACTGATGGAGGAAGCACGTCCTTTGATGTGGATTACAAATGCAATCATCAGTTCAGTGGTATGAAAAGAAAATATTTGAAGTACTTAATGTGTCTGATAAGGGAAGATGTGTAAGCATGTTTAAACTGTTTGCTACGATTCCAGATTGGGTAGTCTGATGGGGTAGTAGTCCTGATGTCTTAATGTTGTTTACCTGCATTTACTGAGTTTAGAATAAAAATCTTCAGCACTTTCTGAACAACAATTTTCCCTAGCACTATGCAAGATATCTTAACACAGGGAAAGGAGACATTTTGTTAAAATAAATGGTAGCCTTACTTGGCAACAGGAAGAGGGCAAGATTAAGTGCACTTATTTGGATTCCAGGCACATTGTTTAGAGAAAGACTGGAAGTGCCTCATCTTTGTTTTCTGTGCTAGGCTTTCCCAGTCTTGGAAATCTTGAGTTTATGGTTAAAACTCTGAAGTAGTGTGAATCAAGTCTTGGCACAGTCACTGACTCACATGTGTCTCCTTGGATAGCCTGCTTCATAGTTGTGTGCTTCTGCTTTCCTTGCATAGAGTTGCTAGGTTAGAAGGAGTTTGTCAAACCCAAGCTACTTTTTTTTCCATTTATACAATCCTTTGTAAAAGTTTTACCTTCCCCAAACAACACTTCTGTAATTGGAAAACCATAATTGATATGCAACATGCCCAGCCCCGCAGCTTTCCCATTTCAGTCAGTAGTGAACTGCCCATGGTATACAGAATGTACTAATAAATGCAATTCTTTATATTGCAGTAATTCCCTTTTGTTTTTCTTTAATTCCTTAGTAAGTGTTTATTGCACTGGTGCAGTCAGGAGACTATAACATAAACAGTGCTTGTAATGTAACATTTGACAACAGATTGCCTTTAGTGTTTTTATTTACAGTGTATTGCACACGACTCAAGTGGACTGTAAGCAAAAGTGGTGCTTTTAGGTGGTTGGGTGGTGATTCTCTTTATCACCTTTTTATATTAATTTTTATTTAAATATTGCAACTAGTAATATATAAAGTTATAAAGTTGGTGCAGTATACTGATACTTTATGCTTTCTTAAAAAGATAAGCAGGTGGAGGGATTCAGAATCCTCTTAGAAGTAATGCCAATGCATCTGGTATAATACAGACAGTGGTGTTAAATAAACAGGTGGAGGGATTCAGAATCCCCTTAGAAGTAATGTATATGCATTTGGTATACTACAGACAATGGTGTTAAAAATGTAATTTTTGCATCCTGTAATTTTAAAATGTATGCCAGGTATTGTGGCCAGTATGGTATTTATATTATTATTTGCATTAAATATACATTACTTAATTAGATGTTACAGTCCAGAATACCACCTCTGTGTTCCCCCTTATTGGCTTTGTCCAGGCTTTTTGTGCTAAGAGGTTGACACCTACAGTGAGAAGTGAGAACTGAATTCACTAAATGATAGCCATTTAAGTTTCACTCTTCCTCTTTTTCAGGAAACTCATTGTGGTAGCACATTTTATTTTAGCAACTGTCCACGATTATACAAGAAATGTTTAAAATGTGTCTCTGGTTTGGGGGCTTTTGTCCTCCCTCCAATAAATTTTGGCTTTTTCCAGATTTCTTGTGCTGCAAAGTTGAAAGATACAGTTGAGTGTTGAATGGATTTTACAAGGAGCTCAGTGCTTTAGGGGAAGAGACGTTTAGTGCTGCTTAGGCTAAGTCTGCTTGTGTTGTTATTAGCATGACAGGCTGAATACTTGCTTTTGATGCAGAAGGCCATGGGTTCTACTCCCACAGTATGTAAATGCATTGCTGATACTGTACTGTGTTTTGCTTTTAAAGGCGGTGGATGCTGCAATCCTGAGAAGGTCCTCTATGGTGGAGATACCTACTATGAACCTGTTATTAGTTTGCTATCCAGTCTCTATTGCAATATTACTAGCATATCATTTTTTTAATGTAAAATGGGCAATTTATTCCTCAAGGGCAGCAGGCATTTTATGTGTAGATGTATTAATGAATTATAAAGTTGTTTGCTAGCAGCAACCTCTTTATTAGTTACAGATCTCTTTAATGTGGAATTATTTAGATGACTTTTACTTCTGCAGAGATTGTGCATATTTACTGATATTGGTGGATTGTAGAAGTTTGAAAGATGGAAATGTTCTGAATTGGGCAGTTTTGTCATTATTGGTTCATGCATTTTGTTTCATTGTTTACTGGAAAAATGTTTAAAACAATACATTTAAAATGCCCTCTAACTGTACTGTATTACACAAGGAATACAATTTAATACAATCAGGAAGGTGTATCAAAGAACACATGCATGTTTTGTGTGCAAGGGGCTTATGATTTGAAAACAGCCCAAAATAATCTTTTTCAAGGGCAGCGAAGTTTTATAATGCTAAGTCGATTTTCATTGTGGGACTGCATTCCTTTGTTTAGCAGATGTCTATTGGTGTTTGTGCTGTTAAATGAAATCCAAATCATTGTAGACGTAAAGCGATATGCACATTACAGTGTTTATGGTAAATGGGGCAAAATAGTGAAGTAATGGGACATTAGAATGGCTGCAGGAAGGAGGGCTATGTATGGGGAGGCCTCATTCGCCTATGATTTTGTGAGGGGATAAGGGCGGCAAACTCAAAGACAGCCCCAGGTGGCACAAACTGTAGCTATACCACTGATCAGTAGGCCATGGAGAATGACTTTTGGAAGTCTTAGCAAACTATAATATTCTTTTGCTAAGATTAGAATATTGCCTACCATTAAATGCCCTACTTTTACCATAAAACCCACATACTGCAAGTCACCAAAACATAATCCTAAGTTTTATAATCTTCTCCCTTCCCAGTGAACATCATTGCTACACATTTTAAAAAAATGGTTACCATTTACTACAAGGCCTGGGTCACTCTGGGATCATATTTTGGTTGTCTGTTCTTTAGTTTACATTTGAAAGTTGATATCCCACAATTCCATTGGAGAGGGTGGGGTTACATAATTATGTATGCAGATTTTATGTTAATCAGCTTACATATTTGTACCTATTTTTCATGGGCCTTTGTTCAGATTTTTGATGTTTCCAGGTTGAGAGATATGGTGGGTATATTCATATTATCGCACAGTTATTGTATACTATGTGACTGCCTGACTGTTACACAAGGTTGCATATCAATGGAGATGATTGGTTGTGACATAAATACCCTGACATGATCACTGGAGAGGACATTTAGCAAGGATGGTATGTAAAATAGGGGGTATTTACAAACTGTGAACATGAGCAAAATGAGTTGCTTGAAAATGAATGCAATGTCAGCATAGGTCTCAACCAATCAGAACACATAGCAATAGGCTCATGGACAACAGTAAACAGAAGCATGTAGAATCATGGACAATATCAGAATAATACCACCATTAATCTGTGACAATGACATTGTGAGCTATTATACATGTTCTGCATGAGTACATTTGTATAACTGTAATGATTTGTCAGGAATCTATAAGGGAAATCAAGCACACCTTCCTCAAAAACTACCACTTTTGGGAGGTGCCAAGAAAGACACTGTTGTTTAAATTATGAGCAATCCTGACTAGTTGAGAGGTTTGCATGCCACATATATGGTAAAATCCACACTTGCAAGAATGCATCCATCCTATCAATGTTGTCAATGAACTATGTATTTACTGGGTGCATCACAGAAAGATGTATCACACATGCATCTTGTAGAGCACCTTGAAGGGAAGTCTACATTGTCAGCTCCTAATGGTAATGCATCACAAAGAACAGTTATGCATGACCAGAGAGATAGGTCGAAGCTCACTGTGGCAAAAATAATACACTTGAGTAAATCATCCCTGGAAGATGTGTGGTGATATACATGCAAAAGTGTGCATTTTACTCAAGCACTGGTGTGATCAGGGCTGAGATCAATGGGACTATAATGTCCTTCAATAAGAATGACCTTCCCATACTCAGTTGTGCTACATACAAGGAATTTTCCCACTGTGTTCACATGCTGGTGGAAGTTCCACTTACTATCTACCCGAGTACCCAGGTCACATACCACTTAGTCTGCTTATAGGGGTATTCTGTCTATATTGCAATTACCTTGTGTATTTGATTTCAAAAAGGGACTCATTATGTGTATGCATGGCTCTGGAAACTGTCATTTTTATTTATTTTTTATTTTACATTTGTTTACCGAGATAGTCTGACTGGGCTAGTAGCCCATTTTCAGTAAAGGTCCGGGGAGAAAAGCTCCAATAACAATTATAGTAGCAAAGACATAACAATTTAGAACAGTAATTACAATAAACACAGTAAAAACATATTATAAGTCATCGAGTATTAATATAAGCAGAAACATAGTTGATTAGGTATATAATAGATGCAGATACAAATCTACAAATTCTACAGTGACACCTAGTTTTAGGGAAAGACAAGCTTCACTCCTATAACAGAGTAAGTATGAGGTGCCTAGTGACCAGAAAGAAGAGAAAATTAGTAAGAGGTTTGAGTGAAGAAAATGTGAAGTAAGAGTGCGAAGAGTAAGGGGAGAAAACACTTATCCAGGGGTGATACAGGAACAGAGCCATTTATTGATTAGGTGCTCTTTAAGAAGGAGTTTAAATTTGGAGGTAGTGGGGGTATTAAGTACATGTTGTGGAATGCAGTTCCATATTTTTGTGATTTGATTTGTAAATAAGACATCAGCAAAAGAGTTGCTAGGTTTATTAACTTTTAGAAGTAGTTTGTTGGATGAGCGGAAGATACAGGTGGTGTCATAAGGTTGAACTAGATTCTTTAGAGCTGGACAGGCTTTGGTTAATGTATGATGTGAGCAATTGTGAGTTGGTTAAGTGATACTAGGTTGGGTGGCTTGAGCCAGTGTAGCTGTTTCAGGGCTGTGTAATGGTGTGTTCTATTGTGGAGGCCAGCAACAAAATGGGCTGTTTTATGGTAAACTATCTCTAGTTTGGACAGTTCAGATTTTTTAAGATTAGTGAAGATGGGGGAGGCATACATTAATGTGGACAGAAAGTGTGTTCTCACTATGACTTTTCTAGTGGAAAGATTGAGGAATGTTCTAGACCTATACAGACAATCTAATTTAATATGTACCTATATGCTTGTCATGTTTTAGGGAGCTGTCTATTGTGACACCTAGTGACTTTACGCTGTCTACTCATTCAATTTTATTGCCATTGGAGGACAGGATGTGAAGTGGGGGGTGTTCTGTGGATCTATTGTTAGAGAATATCATTAGCTTTGTCTTGTTAGGGTTTAGTATGAGCTGATTTTCTTTGAGGTACAGTTCTATGTCTATGAATGCTTTCTGTGTTTTACAGAGGAGTTTGAGGAAGGAGGGGCTGTGCAGATAACTGTGGAATCATATACATACTGCACTATAGTAGCATGTGTGGATGCAGAACTAAGTTTGTTTGTAAAGATAGATATGAGTAAAGATATTTCTGTGTGTTAATACGTTCTGCAGTATATCATTAGTATTTTAGGATTCAATAATTGTCTACAATTTGGAGTCATCCACAAAGTTGTTTAGGCAAAGGATGTCTAGGTTTGTTTTGACTTCTGAGACATAAATGCTGAACAGGAATGTGTCTAGTACAGAACCCTGAGGTATACTCCTGGTTACTGGATTCATGCTAGAGGTGACTCCACAAACCTTAACATTATGTGCTCTGTCTGTGATCCATTTGTCTACTCACTTGGTCACCTAGTTGTTTATGCCCACTTTAGACAGTTTCTCTGTAATACCCAAGAGTGGATTTGTGTCAAATGCCTTGGCCAGGTCAAGTTATGTGGGATGACAGTCTTTTTCTTAGGCATGCTCTTGATGACATTCTTGAACATGTCAACCAGATTTAACAGCATGATGCAGCCTTAATGAATCAAAAATGGGTTGGGTACACAGCCGGAAGATTACCTATGCCCTTTTGGTATGGTTTATGACGAGTCTTTCTTCTGACTCACATATGAGAAGAGTCAGGATTATGCGTCTACAGTTCCCTGCATCAGGTGATGGTCTCCCACTTATTCAGATGTATGACTGTTGCTGTACACCCTTTTGCCAGAACATATGCTGTCTGGAGGCTGTGTTTAAGTAGGAATTCAATTGTGTCTGCTACATCAGGTTTAAAGTTAGTGTATAGACAACATGGGATGTTGTCAGGTCCCACTGATTTTGTGTTTTTAGACTTATCAGTAAAAACAAAAATGAAAACTCCAGCAAAGCTAGAACTTCCACTGAGTGACCTCCCAAACCTCTTGTATCAGAAGCACATGGGATATATGCAAATTAAGCTTATGAACATCAGTTGTTTCAGCTCAATGGCAATTCTGAATGCCCATGGCTTGCTTCGTCATTTTAATAGACAATTTCAGACCAATAAAGCCAAACCCCACGAGCTGTGGATATACATATTTCAGCCTTGTTATGACCCCGTCAGCACAGCACAAGCAGAGTGTTTGACTAAGCATTAGAAACACAGGGCTGTTATACCCAGCTGATGTCCATTGTTTCAGCTCAATGGCAATTCTGAATGCCCATAACTCGCTTCCGTATTTTAATGGATAATTTCAGGCCAATAAAGCCAAACCCCACTAGCTGTAGATATATGTATTTCGTCCTTGTGATGACCTTTTCAGTACAAGCAGAGTGTTTGACTGAGCATTAGAAACACAGGGCTGTTATACCCAGCTGATGTCCATTATCATTAGGGTCACTGCAAAAATATCCCAAACAACAAACTAAAACAATGAGTGAAAAGGTCACTTAAAAACCAATCAGTAAAAACAAAAATGAAAACTCCAGCAAAGCTAGAACTCACTGATTGACCTCCCAAACCTCTTGTATCAGAGGCACAAGGGATATATGCAAATGAACCTTATGAACATCAGGTGTTTCAGCTCAATGAGAATTCTGAATGCCCATGACTTGCTTCATCGTTTTAATGGACAATTTCAGGCCAAGAAAGCCAAACCCCACTAGCTGTGTATATGCATATTTTGGCTTTGTTATGACCTCGTCAGCACAGCACAAGCAGAGTGCTTGACTAAGCCTTAGAAACACAGGGCTGTTATACCCAGCTGATGTCCATTAATATTAGGGTCACTGCAAAAATATCCCAAACAAACTAAAACAATGAGTGAGAAGGTCACTTAAAAAACAATCAGTAAAAACAAAAATGAAAACTCCAGCAAAGCTAGAACTTCCACTGAGTGACCTCCCAAACCTCTTGTATCAGAGGCACATGGAATATATGCAAATGAGCCTTATGAACATCAGGTGTTTCAACTCAATGGCAATTCTGTATGCCCATGACTTGCTTCGTCATTTTAATGGACAATTTCAGGCCAATAAAGCCAAACCCCACTAGCTGTGGATATGTGTATTTCGGCCTTGTTATGACCTCGTCAGCACAGCACAAGCAGAGTGTTTGACTAAGCAGAGTGTTTTTAGCCTTAGGAAGTGCACAGATGAGCTGCTCTCCTGAGAAAATAATGTTTGCATTTATTCTTTGGCTGATGGCCAATGGGGACAGGGAGGTGCAGTCTGAGACAAACTGTGAGCTATCAGATTTTCTATTTTTGCCAATTGAGTATGGGTGGTGGGAACCACAAACAGCTCTGTGCTTAGTTATGTACCCCCTTAAAATTTCACAATTATTTAAAAAAATGATTTGTGGTGATACCTCCAAATACTACCATGGTTATGCATCACAAGGCACACAGTGGCACTGTTCACACAGTCATACAGCTCTACTTATGTCACAGAATTACATCAATTGCACAACATATACATATATATTTTTCATTGGAAAGCTGTGTGCGAGTGCCCTGATGCCACATATAAACACATTAAAAAATGAGGTGGAAGTGGTTAATGCAGAATAGCTCCTGACACAAATGCTGATAGTCACACAATGTGCTGGGGACCACCTCAATAATCCTGGTGAATAGCAACACAATTGCACATACAATGAAATCCACAAGGTTGCAGTTGAATCAAACCTTGTGATATGTTTGTGTACATCATAGCATTACAACATGTGGATGAATCAAGACTTATGTGCCATGTAATCAGTATGACTTACTCATCCAGCAATATACATAGTATCACTCCATGTCAACAGTTCTCAGGAGTCATATTAATAGAGCTGTTATGGAAAGAACATGTAATCAAATGGCAGCAGCAGCCATCAATATATTGCCTCACATTACAGATTGTAATACCCTCTTGTAGAGCTACTGTACATTCACACCTCAACATAGCACATGTGGATGATAGCAACATTGATATGTGACATGTTCATAGGGTCATAGGACATTACTAGGCTAACAGCCAACATCCCATAAAATCCTAGCTATTATTAAACCATTTAAACCATAGATGGTATATCAGTACCAATTAAGCTTAAAACACAGGATCTATAGGACCTGAGAACATCCCAGGCTGTGTCATACATGGGCTGCAACAATAATTAGCAACACCACTGGGTACTCTTTTCAATCATAGTCTAAGAACTGGATTCACTATAGCTGAATGGAAAATGGTCACTGTTACCCCCTTACACAAAGGTGGTGCTTCTATTGACACCAGAATCTACAGACCTATTAGCCTGACTAGTCTTATCTGCAAGACCATGGAGTGAATCATCATGGACCTTATCAACAAAGATATAGGTAGTCTCCAAACACTTAACCCTACTCAGTTTGGATTTGTCAAAGGGTGATCATGCCTTTTTGACCTGGTGGACTTCTTGAAGACAGTCACCAAGGCCCTGAGCAAGGGGAAATCTGTGTATACAGCCTATCTATACCTAGCCAAGGCTTTTGACAGTATCCCCCACTCAGGCATTATTGACAAACTCACCCAGCTAGGTATCAACCCTTATATTGTTAGATGGGTCGGTAACTGGCTCAGTGATAGAACCCATATAGTCAAAACAGGGGAATCCATCTCCAACAGCAAAACTGTAACCAGTGGTGTTCCACAAGGATTAGTCCTGCGACCTCTACTGTTTGGAATCTATTTCTCCAAAGTACAGGCAAAAACTAAACATCTGTGGTTGAAAAAGTTTGCTGATGACTCCAAACTGGGAGCAGTCGTAGAATTTCCAAATGATGTCAACATCCTACAAGTGGGTCTTACACAAAGGATGGGTGCCAAAGTCATGGCTTTAAACTCAATGCAAAAATGTTTATTATCATCCCTTTCAATAAGAGTGATGCTCCTGCTAAGAACCACATCAATAGCAACACCTTAAGTATGCACTCAGTGATGACAGACCTGGGCACACAGGTTGACAGCAAGTTTACCATGTCTCCACAGTGGTAAGAAGGGTATTCTATACTGCTCATCTCATAAGTAAGGGAATTGCCTTCAGAAAAAAGAAGTTATAACCTCCATGCACTCTTCCCTTGTCGGGCCAATAATTGAGTACAATGCCCCTTTTGGTATGTACCTTTCCAAGCACCTGCAGCAATTGGAGAGATCACAAAATTTCCTCACAAGGAAAATTCTAAGTCTTCAGCATCTGTCCTATGTGGATCATCTGAAATCACTGTCACTTTATTCTGTTTCATACAGCCTACTCAGAGATGCCTTGCATATGAGGTAATCTCTGACCCTGCCTTATTGGAAATGCCACATATCTGGAAGTGAAATTGTACATGGATTATTTACTCTAAAGACCTTAACCTGATATGTGACATTAATAGAGCCTTCTGGAGGGACATATTTGTCTCCCAGGGGTTATCACAGCTTTGGAAATTACACTTACTTCATGTCAAACAGAGCACCTCATTGGCCCTCTTCAAATGCAATCTGGACAATTGAATGTGTAACTGTAAATTTACCCCAGAGGTTCTACCTGTGTCCCTCTTGGACAGGGACAATTGGTGCCGATCATGAAAATAAGGGTACAACTTGGCTAGGCTTGTAAGGGCCCTAGGGCCATTAGCCTAGTAACTTCATATGATCCTATGAATATGATGGAAGATAGTAATTTTTTTGTACATGTGTGCATTTGTTTTATTGTTTTGCATACTGCCTCTGTCAATATGTGACATGTGTACCACTGCATGATGGAATTAGCAATCACACTTCCAATGGTCTGGAGATGACTTGCTGAGGCTCATGGAAGAACTTTGTTTCGTGATGTGTGTATGCATCTTTGAGATGAGAACATCCTCCAGTCCTCTGCAGGAAGCATGTAATTTGGCCAAAGGGAAAAGGGGATGTTGGATTCATGAGGCTGTGTTAAAGGTTCACCTAAGTGCAGTGACATGAAAAGAGATTCAAAAAAATCATACAATGATTATAATGTACCACCAACCACACACATAGCTGTACTCTGGGTATGATTTGAACATTACACCTGTGTAGGTATAGAAGTTGGATTCCATACAATGCAACAGTAGCACCGCCACATATGTCTGACTTTAACACTGTCATGCTGTGCTTTATTGAGTATGATAGCATCACTGTATGCTGAGAAGAAGATGTTGGGAGATGTGTCTGACATGGATGTGGAGTCACAATTCAGTGTAAAATTGTTTAAAAAATATTAATTAAATGAATACACACTCAAGTTGCCTGCTATCAAATTAGAAACCCTAATTATATAGTAACAAAATCAGGAAAACACAGTAATTAACATTAGTGCCACAGCACAAGTTTGACTTAAAGAGTGCCAGAGTGCATTTTGTAGAGGATGACATCATCCATAGATGTTAACAAAAAGATGTTCAGTGGAGTGTCAGACATAGCTGTGGACTCATATGCTATTCAAACAGTTGTCACCAGACTGATTGATGAATAAACATGCACAAACACCATTTCACTATAGTGAGATTAGAATTCCTACATAACTATCTAATGATCAAAGCATGAAATGTGAGCACCACAACATAAATCTGTTTTTATAGTGTCAGACAATACTTTATAGCTGATGACATCATCAGTGTCTAGTGAGATGACAATGTTTGCAGGAGTACCTCACATGCTATTCTAAAATGGTCTCTGGAATGTAAACTAACTGAACACAAACACAACAATTGACCACAGTGTGGACAGAACCCCTGCCTAACTTTCTACAAAACACAGTACTTAATGCAAGCACCACAGCATAAGTCTGGGCTTCTTTAGTGTCCGACAACACTTTATAGCTGATGGCATCAGCAATGTATGTTTGTGAGAAGATGTTGGGAAGCCTGTATAAGATGGCTGTGTAGGCATGTATGACTGTCAAAATATTTGCTTTCCATGAGACTGAATTGCTGAAAGCAGCATGCAGAATCATGATCTTCTAATTACATGCACACACACACACACACACACACACACACACACACATGCAAACACACCAGTTGTCTGCAGTATGATTAGAAATTAACTAGTTGCACAAGGCATAAAACACAGTATTCAGCATAAGCACCATAGCACAAGTCTAACTTTAATATTGTCACTTGATACTTTATAGTGGATGACATCATCACTGTATGTTTTTTAGAAGATGTTCTGAGACTGGTATGAAATGGCTGTGAAGGCATATAAGTCTGTCAGAGGTTTTGTTCTTCATGGGACTGGAGTGCTGACAGTAGGATACAGCTGAATGCTCTTCTGACTATACCCACAAAAAAGGTGACTATAGTGAGATTATAATCCCTACCAAACTAGTTAGAAAGCACAGTACTTAATGCAAGCACCATAGCACAAGACTGACTTTGATATTTCTGATGGGCAATTTATAGCAGATGACATCATCACTGTATGTTTGGGAGAAGATGTTGGGAGCCTGGTATGAAATAGCTACATAGGCATGTAAAACTGTAAAAATTGTTTTTTCAAATGGGACTGGATTGCAGGCATTAGGATACAGACTTGTGTTCTTCTAACTATGCACACACACGTATATGCACACACACACACACACACACACACACACACACACACACATATATATGTATATATATATATATATATCCAGATACACGCATAATCTGGCAGTTGTGGTAAGTTCACTCACACCTAGCTATTTTGTTCCCATCTGCAGAACACAGTAGTTAATAATTGCGCCATCCTTGAAGTATGATTTTGCCTTGTCATATCAGTCTTTATAGATTATGATATCAGCATTATATGATGTAGGTAACATATCCTGTCGTGATAGTGGTGTGTAAAGTGTGCAGTTTGGATTTTCTGTTGTCGGTCCAATGTGCAGGTATACCTTAAAAGGCAGATTCTCAAACTAGATGCAATAAGCTGTCAGGAATGCATGTTGCATAACTGAGACATATGCACCGGTTTCTCAACATGTTGTATACATTACACACTTAGTGCCACACACACATTTTGTGATCAGCATGAATGCAACTATGAATGTACATGTGTTCATACTGGGATGAATTCATGTCCACATTAAGACATGCATAAAGCAATCTCAATGTCTGTTATCAGTATAAAGCTTTAGATGGTGTAACAATGCAGTTGTGCTATCTTTTTGTAGTGTAGTTGACATTTGGGATCTACTATTGATATATACAATTTTGAATGCATGTGTGCAAGGCACACATGAGTCTGAATACATATATGTCCAGTCAGTAAAAAGTGCCTTCCATTTGGTTGTGTTTTTACATGGATTATAATAGCATGAAGACTGACTGGGCAGTAAACATAGTAATACATGCCAATCAGCTCTTCCATAGCACACCGCCAAGCAACTGGTTTGCGAGATCGATACCAAGTGTTTGCACATGTGAGACTCACATTTAATGAATACAACTTGAACTTGCGAAGTACTTATGCATATAACCTATGGTAGAAATAGCTGACAGATGATATGGTGTTCATACTGTAGTTTATATTAGAAGTATTGTGTCATAAAGTTTATGACATTAAGGACTATTCCTATTGCCTTCCCCCTTTCTTCGGAGTTAAGCAACAAGGAAATATGGGTCTCGGCTTAATTGGGAAAATAGTAATAGCTCTATTAGTTTGCCTTCCTTTGCACAAACTCACTAAGTTGTGAGGAACAGCTGACAGTACTTTGGACAGTACAGAGTGTGGGAAAAACACATGCTAACTAAATTTCTCTGTGGCAAGAGATGTAACAGCAGAAAGCTCATATTTTGAGGATAAATTACACGGGGTTCAAATCCAGGTCAATCTGTTTTTTTACACGTCAGGATGGCATTACATAAGCAAGTGTGAGAGACAATTACTACAGTCAAGGACAATATAAAAATGAACATCAGTCAACTGATTTATGTCAACAGTACAGAAATGGATATACATTTTTATACATTTGGCAGTCTAAATAAATGTTAGAGTAAGTTTTTAATAGTACTGCCTTTACTCTGCTTTAACTATGTGTTTCTTTAGTGTAGTGAGTTTAAGTAGCAATTTGGAGAGATAACCACAGTATGCCATATTATAAAAAAGAGCCATTCACCATTGCTCAGCACTGGGGTGTGATGCCAAACTCCACGCAAATGTAGAGGACAAAAAGTGAAGGGCTTCATAAGGGGGAATTTCTGCCAAGTGTGGAGTGTGTGATTCTATTTTTTGACCATATTACAGTTGTGAAAATAGGGTAGATAGGAAACTGGTGAAATGAGCGACAAGCAAGGGGAAGAACACAAGGAAAGCAATAAAGGAACATGCAAGAGGGAATTAAGAAAGAACCACAGTAATACACTTCTTCAGCAGTGAAATATGAACATGGATAGAAAATTTGATGAATTTGGACTGCCGCCTCAACACAGATGGGTGACAACAATGAAATCATGTTGTATAGCCAATTGGAACTAATCAAGTGTGTCAAAAAGACACATATGAAGAGGAGAGCTGTGTATGGGACAATTCTTTTTGTGGGACAGGTGCCCAGTTTTTTTATTTTATTTCATAAAGATAGGAATGTTGGGGAAGGAATGCAGGTATGTCAGGGTCAGGTAAGTAGGTTAGATGAGGAAGCGGGTGCAGAAAATCAGGACAAATAGAACAGAGACAGGGATGGTGAGGGACATAAAATGTGACATTATGATTGGAGATAGGGAGAGGACATCGGAGGCCCATACCCATCAAGTATGGGGACAGTGAAATTCTAGTCCTCACTCTCAGAACTGTTATAACTGTCCCCTTCCTCAGCTTCCTTTTGGAGTGCTTGATGTTTTGTTTTCTTCATCATTCTAACAAACATCTTCTCCATACAGTTGAGGTGTGCACCAATGGTACATTCTACAACCTCATGCACCATGCCTGGCAGCTCCTGGTGGGTGACAAAATCCTTACCTCCACCAATATGGCCCAGGTAGTACAGGGGCTGCAGAGGCAGTCCTGCCAGGTTGCATCCCAGATGTGCTGGGAATTGATGTGGCAGATGTTGGAGGGTTGGCAGGATGAGCCAGACAGGTTGGCCTATTACCCTGTGCTGGAAATCATTTTTTGGTTGTCATAAAATTATGATATCAGAATAGTGTGATCACACATATAAAAATATAAAAAGAGAGCTAAGGGGTGGGGTAAGAGAAAAAAAATAAAAAAGATAATTAGAGCTGTCATATGCCACATACAATACATTACTACAATAAAAATATATGTTTACTTTTATTTTAACTGTACTTTTTATGAATCCAAAATAGGACTGAGAATTGTTCCAAATAATCCTTGCAATGTATATATATTTCACAAATTCTTTTAAAAATAATATGGCTTAAGTTAACAACATAAAAAGTATGACAATTTTGTTGAAATTAATATTTTTTTTTTTGTATGTATATTTTACTTATGGGACTTGAACCCATAACATCTGAATATACTATTACAACTGAGTCCTACAATTACCTCAAGTTACAGAATGAAACATGCATGCTTGATTTTAAAGTAGAGATATACATGCTTAATTTGCTAGTAATGTATGGAACAGCAGTGTTTTTAATAAAATAATTGTTAATTTGTGCTGCATACACCCATTGCTTCCTTTGGTCTTTCTAATCATTCATCATGGGCCTCTCTGTTCACTGAAATCTCCTGGGCAGCTGAAAAATAAAGAATAGAGAAAAAAGAGACCAGTGTTTACATGATGCATTGCTTAGCACAAACATGTTTAGCTGTGCACATCTGGTTTGTGCAAAGTGCTGCAATGCAAAAACTGGAGGAATGGACCACCCAGGTTGCAGACAGGACCCAGACAGCCACAAACATAAACTGGATGCATTCAGTTAATATTATTGGCCATCACTCAAACATGGTAAGTGGCGTTGGGATGGTATTAACAGTGAGAACTTTAAAATGAATACTAAGAGAGAGTACATCATATTTCTAATTCTGTGGCAGCAGATGTTAAGTGTAGGTATGGAATGCAGATGGTCCAGGATTCTAGTACAGGGTGTGCAACTTTGGTTTGACTGTTGTGACACTGCAAATTATAGCAGTGAAGCACAACATACATAATTGTTGTCTTAACCTTTTGTGGCAATAGCTGTAAGTGAAAAAGAACCGTAGACATGGTCCATCTGACTAGCACATTTACACAAGCGTCTGTATGCCAAATAATCTTGAAGTTGTAGTGCTTGCCAATGTTGTGCATTGCTTAACATCACACAAACACAGTGTCCACCAGTGTGTACCCTTGCCTACAGTGTTTGCACAATGGTAAGTGATGCACAACATTTTAAAATATTCCAAAACCAAAATGTGCACACACTTAGTAAGTATGAGACTTGAAGTTAGCAGGGAAACACCAGGAAACAAAATGCAATTGGCAGGAAATTCTCAATCTACATTAAGCTTGAGCCATGGTAGGCATGTCTGTGTTGCTGTTGAGGGAGTGTCCTTCCAAGCACATAGGTGGGATGCTCAGGAGTCCAAAGTCTTTATTGGACTCCTAGTTAAGGAGCACAGGTGCCAGTTGCTGCAGCAGAACTATTCAGGCTCAGAATACAAGTCTGAAGCCTAGAATAGTATTGCCAGGGCTTTAACCAATGCTACAGGTATCCCCCACACTAGTGAATAATGCAGACATCAGTTTGATGACCTCTAGAGGAGGAAGTGGGATACCCTTGACCATTAAATCAGAGAATTTCATATGTGGAACACCCCACAGATGTGAACATATCAATTTCAGTGAGTAATTGTAAGAGTTAAAAACTGAATATAGTCAAGAATGGTATTCATAATGGTATTCTGTTCTTTTTTTTTTCACAGCTGCCACAGAGTGACCCTTGAATGTGAGGTCCTATGCCATGCATTTAAGGATGCGAGAAGCATGTGGTATGTATGCATCAGAACAATACTGTTCTAAATAGTAATTTAATAATAATAATAATAATATATTTTAATAGTAATTTAGTAGCATTAAAAGTTAAGGATGACTTAGTTGCTATTTAATACAGTTGTGTCAAAACTTGAGCATGCATATGTCAATTGTAGTATGCATGCCTTAGTCTGTAGCACAAAGCAACATCTCAAATAACATTGAGCATACATCTCTAAACTGTAAAAGGAAAGTATGCATTCAATAGACTGTATGACAAAATAACAGTACAGTATTAGACAGTAGTCAGGGGTTGTGGGTTCAAAAACCACACTTCCCAAATATACAATCTGTTAGGTTTTCATCATTACTGCAATTTAACTCCAGACCTCTATACCAGTGGCAGAAATGGCTTGCAGTAAACTGTAATCAATATAATTGGAGCAGTTATATGTGCAATATATGCACACATCAAGTATTGCTGACTGCAGTCTGTACTATAGTGTGCCTCTGTTACAAACTGCGTAGTTTTAACGAAGATATTATTTAGGAATTTTGTAGTGTTAAAAGTAAAGGTAACAGAACAGAGTCAAATAATTGTATCAATGCTTTGTATGTCACATATGAAGTTACTAATGTTCTACTTTTTTTCTCTCACCCCACATACATAGCTCTCCATTTTGCAAGTGTCTTCATGACACACTTGATTCAGTCCAATTGGCTATACAACATAATTGTGTTGTGGTCACCCATATCTCTGGAGGTGACAGTCCAAATTCAGCTAATATTTTGCATATTTGATCATGTTTTATTGTTGAATAAATTAATAGCTATGCTTCTTTCTTACATCCCTCCTGCACATTCCTGGCCTCCTTTCACTTTGTTTTTCCCTCTGCTTGCTGCCTATTACACCACTTTCCTGTCTTCCCCATTTCTTTTCTTTAAATAATTATTGTGCATGGTGTGCATCGCTCATCAATGTGAAGCAAGAGTGAACAGTAGCAATGCAAGTAAATGTATTTAAAACTATCATACATACCTGTAAAATTGCAACTTACACCTGTATTCAAATTAAGTAACATCTGTTTCCAACAAGAATGCATTAACAGATTCTGCCACAGAGTCAGTTAGATAGCAGATGTATTTTATACAATCAATAGTAACTGACACAGTTTAGCAATGATTTCCCTTTGTACTCCATCTTGCTAGCTTCCCATATCACTATTCTTCCTCATTCATTTTGTAGGAAGCATTATTGGGTGATACCCAGTACTGTTTTATAAAGCATTATTTCACAATACCCATTTAGTCTTAGAAAGCATTAGTGCATGATGGAGCATGATGATGTGCATTGCGCAACATCTTTAAGCAGCTACAATACAAAAGTGGTTCACTGTATTACCTACAGCTGTATTCAGAACCAGTACCATCTGGCCCCAAAAAGGAATATATTACTGCATTAAGTGAATTAATACCTGCAGCCAGAGAGTCAGTTAAGTAGTAGGTGTATGCAACAGCCGTTAAGTCTACCATTTGTTATTTAATGTCTAAAATACATCTCCTACACAACTGAGTCTGTAACACTATTAGTGCATTGATCCATTCAGTTTTAGAGTCAAATGGTACTGTGTTCAAATCCAGGTGTATGTAACAGTTTCAAATACTTTTACTTGTAAATCCAAATTCAAAAGTGTGATAGTTGGTATGGAGTTTCTAAATATGGCTAGATGGTACTGGTTTCCAATACAGATGTATATAACACGTATAACTGCTTTTTGCTGTAGTTACACATTAATGCAAAAAAAAAAAGCACAGAACAGGATACCATTATGAATACCATCCTGACTATATCCAGATTTTAATTCTTACAAGTAGTGTCTGTAAGTCATACACATCTGTGGGGGTGGCCCTAGTCCTACATCCCTCAATAGAATGCTCAGGGGCATCCCTCCTCCTCATCTAGAGGTCTCTGATTCCTACATTGTTCACCAGTGTGGAGGGACACTGGTAGCACTGCTCAAAGCCATCAATTACAAGTATCACACTTACAAAAAGTGTGCACATTTTTGTTTTGCAACATTTGAAAGTGTTATGCATCACTTACCATCAAGCAAACAGAGTGCTTGAGGGAGATCACTGCCAGGTAACCTGTTGTGTCATGGCCAACACTCTTAATTAAATGCATCTGGTTTATGTAGGTGAGTGTCTGGGTCCTATCTGCTACCTGGGTGGCCATTCGACTAGTTTGTGCACTGCCACTCTACATGCAAACCAGATGAGCACAGGCAAGCATGTGGCCCCAAAATAAAAAGAAAAAACTTGAAATGAAAGAGTTGAAATGAGGAAAATCAATCTATGACATACACAGTAGAACATGTTAGTACACATGCTGTATATATATATACATAGGTCTGGATCTCAACTGTCACTCCAATGAACCTTCAGAAAACAGGATGGATGCCTTACCCATTGTTGCCATACAAACACTTTGCAGCAAAGAAATGAAGTAATTGCTCATACAAACAAGTGCAACTGAATGTACACTGATATAATGACATAAACTATTTGTAAGTTTATTATATTTAATATAGTTGGATGTAGTGCCCTTAGTGATCACACAACCTGTTAAGAATACTCCTTTCAAATATACAACTCTGTCTTATCTTTCTGCATTTCTTGGCCATTCTTCAGTTATCTGACCAGTACTCAGAGGCATGCAGTATGTAAGCCAGTCTACATCAATTACATTAAAATATGTGAGAATATTAACCTGGAATATTATGATAATGCAGTTGCCATCAAATGAAGGTCAGGTTGGGTGGCACAAACAAGCATCTGTTTGGGAGACGAGCAAAGGTGAATTCCTGTTATGGCACAAGCAACAGTACACTGTTCTTTCAAGGGGAGGAACTAGGCTGAGCTACTTTTATGGCACAAACAAGGACATGTTGTTCTTGTTATTCTCCCTGTTTTGCATACTGCCTGTTTGATCTTGTGAGGGTTGCAAACTCAGAAACTGCAATGTGTCTCATTACTTTCTAACTTTCCTCTGTTATGATTTCCCATTACAAATGTATGGTTCTAAATTAAGGGTATGCATAAATCATCTGTACAATGGAGAGGTATGAATTTGTGAATCTTTGATGCCTGAGGGCTACTTCTTGCTAATGGGCACATATACGTCAAATAACTCCCTGCTGTCACATGTACGTTAATTTCTGTTCAAATCTCCCACCTTTTACTTGCTTCCTGTACCAAGTGATGAAATACAAGGACATGCCATAATATTATTATACAATACAGTACATGTTCAGGACTTACCTTTTAAATGCAGCAGTTGCCACAGTGTTAGTGCAGGGCTGACTGTGATGCAAGCAGTACACATTCATTGAGAGGTAAAGGCTCTGGCTGTGAGCTGAGGCCGGAAGAGGTCACAGAGTTCCTGTACAGTGTACCTGTCCACCCTGTAGCACTCTATAATGTCCATGTCTTGTATGTTGTGGTAAGTTAAATGTGGCTTGAACACTTTTCTCTATCTCAGCCTAGCCCTATTGGCAGCAGCAGAAGCATTGCCTGCAGCCTGTAGCATATACAAATGTAGTTAAGCAGCAGCAGCTTCTAACATTCTGTCTGTATAGACTTTCTCTGTCTGTTCTCAACTACTTTTGAAATCCACAGGAAAAAAACAGCATGGAGTCTACATGGTTGCTTTATAACTTGTTGAATAGTTCCACCAGATTGGTTGATTAGCATGCAGTTCAGCTGCTTATGCTGTAATTAGCATTTCTGAAACACAGGCTAAGCCAGATACAATCCATTAATAATCTAATCCATTATAAAAAGGCAAATTTGTAGCTAGCCAAACTGCTACATGTTTGCAGGACTTCACAAAAGCAAATTTCTTCCAAAGATATATTTACAGAGGAGTATTGGACTCCATTTTGTTACCTACAGAATTCATATGCTGAAATCTATTAATGAATGATGTTAAGCAAAGGCTTTGACACTTCTATCTGTATGCATTGGTTAAAAGTGTCTGATGGCATGGTCATGCTTGTCAAGCCATTTCAGAGGTACATATGATTGACAATACATGGAAGTAAAATGGTGTGCGATGAATATGTACAATTGTTTCAGGAACAGTCCTTTGATAGCACTTTTAGCATTTCAAAGATGTTTTATTAGTAAAATGGTTCATTTGCCTGTTCATTTATTTGTGGTTGGGGAAGCAAAGAAGAGTTATTCTTATGTCACAAACTAGAATGGACTGTTCTTTTGGGGTAGCACAGTTGAGCTACTGCTATGGCACGCACAAAGGTATGTTGCTCTTGCTACTCTCCTTGTTTTGCCTTTTGTCTGCTGTCAGTATTTCACGTCTGTAGACTGTTTTGTTTTTCCACTGGGTACTACTGACTGCTTACCTTTACTCTTTTATCTGGAAAAAGTTACTTTGTAGGTATGTAATGCTTATGTGTATTATCATTCTGTTATCTTTTAGGACACAAACAATGTCAGTGAAGTTGAGACCCCCATTCAGTGAAGCATAAAATAATATCATTGTTGATGGTCTCTATCAACATGGGGCATTTTTGCTGGGAAAGGTTCAGCCCAAAAGGCTGCAAGTATGACAGCAGATTGTTAACAACATCAATTCTGTGGGTTGCCACAGCCAGACATATGAACAGGTGTTCCACAGTGCAACTGACATGATTACCACTGCATGGAGACAAGCAACTGCTGTTGCCCAAGACAAAGGGGTAACTGGGGAGGGTCTGCTACAGAACCACCTCCTACCCCAATGAAGAGTTTCTGATGAATATAATCCAACATGAGAGCTCACAGCAGAGCGGAACACAGCATGTCCTTGATGTGGGCACCACTCCTTCTGAATCCTAAGAGGAGCTTCAAGCTAGGCATTATTTGACCAGTTGAAAACTGTTGTACAGTAAAACAATTGAAATAAGTTACTTCTGTGTCAGACATCTTTTTGGGAATGAGGAGTGAAGATTGCTACAGTTATAAGTTTAGTTTGGAGTTGTCAGCCACATTCTTGTTGATGGTGCAGTTAATACAGACATAGAGGAATACATGTATTACCAGCTGTCTTACTGTTAAATGTGATGATGTTGCCCTTACCTCTAGCTTAGCTTATTTCAGGGCCATCAGGAATCCAGCAACATATGGCTCTTGCAGATGTTAAGCCAAATACATTTATGTCAGTACTGAAGATCAATTTAAAAAACATATCATAGTGTGTCATTTTAGGCTTGTTATGTGTATTGCTGTGTTGTCTGTAATAGTGGCAGCACTGTTAGTGGTTTAGCATATATTGCACCATAGTAGTTCAGGTATTAATTTATGCCTGTGTTTCTTACTTTTTATCACATGTGATCATGACAGTGAGAGTGTGGGCCCCATGCCACCTGATGTCAGTGTCTCATCAGACACTGATGATGATGGTAGTGGTGAAACTAAGACACAGTTGGGGGGTGCAGAGGTAGAATCTGACACAGAGGTTGACATCCAGCCACCCCCTTCATTTTCCACAGACACATCTAGTAAGCCTAAGCCTACGCCTACCCAGTCCATTGAACCCACAGATATTGCAAAGAGGGAGAGAGCAAGGAAATTGAGCAGGGAAGTGCGGCTACTGCAGCTTCAGTGCCTGTTGACTCTGGCAATAGCCAAAGTGTGGGTGAAGTGCCATGCAGGAGGATTGAAAGGGGTTCTCAGAGGGGGCCTTCTGTCCCTCCTCCGCCTGGTGCAGGTGTCTCTTCCCATATCACTCAATGTATGTTTAGGGCCATCATGGATGCACAGGTAAGTTCAGAAAGGTGCTCCAGACAAATGTTCAGGGTTGTAGATGTGGCACAGTGTGACATGCATGACTGCCTCCCCAATGTTGCTGATTCACTGGATCAGATGAATGGCACGTTGGAATGACAGGTGTCTGTCATGGACTGAGAGGTGTCTGTCATGGAACAAGCAGTGTCTGTGACAGAAAATCTGCTGGAAGGGGAACAGTGTTCTCACTGGTGGATTGTCAGCCACAACATCTGCTGATAGCCAACATAGTTGTGCCCAATCAAGCTCCCACATTGGCAGTATTTCCATTACTCCATCAGTGAGTTTGCTATCCACACCCAGATGTGGCAGGCCATGGGATTTTTGTCCCAGGTATTCCTGAGAAGGGACCACGTCCAGCAGATATCAGTCACATTCAGGTAGCTCCACTGCATCTGACCTTGAGTTTGGAGGTGCCAGTGCAACTCTTAGCAGAGCCAGTTCTGATGGTCAGGGGTGACAACGATGAACTGTCAATTCTAGCATGCATGACTCACACCTGTCTGACATATCAAGATGTAGAGCTACCACTGAGCTTGGCTGTGTTTATGCAGACTCTCACACACCACTTTCACATGGAGGACCCCTACAGACACACATACAACAGTTACATGTTTCAGCCTGCCTGCTTCCCTTTCTTACTCACACACACTCACTCACTGACCTTTTGCATCATCCTAGGTCTCCTGCCCCCACACAACAGCCTATTCAAGTGATGATAACCATGCCATATCTCTGTTTTCTCTCTTTTGGATTCAGGGATGCAAAAGCTGTGTGTCGGATGCACAGGGTGCATAGCTAAATTAATGCTTAGTATATCTGCATTTGTGTTGTTGATCTGATTATTGTATCTGTCACTTATATTTGCCTTGCCAAGTTATACAGTAGATACTATCATCACACCAGTATTTTCTAGTGTATTCTCTATTAAGGGTTGTGAAGTCATAACTGCAATGTGTCTCATTGTTTTCTAACCCTTCTCTTTAATGATTTTCCAGTATATACGTATATCACAAGTCATGCCATCACACTCAGATCTCAGGATTGTATGATAGCCCTGTAGTCAAATCTCTTCAGAACAATAATGCAGTATAATGGTCTCTTTTTCATGAGCCTCTCTAGACACTTGCAGCAGCTGGACAGATCACAGGGCTTTCTCATCAAGATAACACAGGGCCTACTAACCATGCCATGATGGATGCGGATAGATTAAAAGACATGTCACTTTTATCTGTTTGTTATTGGATGAGCTGTCTGCCTGGCCTCCAGGCCAGTGTCTGATGATGCCCTAGTGGTATGATTGCATATGCAATCATCTGATATAGCCAATGACATCAGCATTGTCTGTTGATAATATGATAATAGCAGTATCCCACATGCTGGTGTATAATGCATTCTGCAATGTCAAGTAACAGCTCACAAACACAGTTGACTGCAGTGAGAATAGAACCCCTATATATTAAACTACACAGGCTATAGAACACAGTACTTTATACAAGTATTACAGCACATCTCTGTCCTTTACATGGCTGCAGGTCAGCTTATAGTGAATGACATCAACGGACCATGTGGGATACAACAGGTTGTGAGAGCTGCATGAAATGGATGTGTAGGCTTGTGCAAGTATGAAAATACTAGCAAGCCATGCCACTGGAGATGTAAATGTAGGCTGGCATGTCTATTCTACTGAGTAGAGATGCACACACACAACCAGCTGACTGCATTGATAAAAGAACTCCTATCTAAGTACACAAACTATAGAACACCATACTTTACACATGTGCCACAGCACAACTCTGACTTTTACATGGCTGCAGGTCAGCTTATAGTGGATGACATCAGCAGTGCATGTTGGAGAGAAGTTTGGAGCCCTTCCTGAAATGGATGCTTAGGCAGGTGCAACTATCAAAATACTGTCAATTTATGGGGTTGGGGCAGTAACTTCAGGGTAAACACTTGCTTTCACACATTTGACTGCACTGAGAACAGAACTCCTACCTAAGTACACAGACTACAAAACTCAGTATTTTACACAAGCCCCACAGCACAAGTCTGACTTTTATGTTGCTGCAGGTAGACTTATAGTAGATGAGATCAGCAGGCCAAGTGGTGGTCAACAGGTTAGGAGGCCTGCATAGCCACATAGATTCATAGGGTCATATGAGGCCAGTAGTCTAACAGCACTATGGTGTGTAGAAGCCTCACAAGTACCCTTATTGAGCATAGTTTGATTTTTGAGTTTAGCAGAGCAAGGTTATTAGCTTCACCAACTGGTCCTGTCCATGAGGGAGCACACAACATTATATATTACACTTTGTAGTGTGGTTAATATGTGTGTAAAAAAAATTATTTCACCCCAGGGGTGTACTGTTTGGTGGGGGGGGGGTCCAACACATGTATGTATTGTGAATATATGACATATACTTAGAATGTGCCCTCAATTTGCAATTTTTCCACATGTATTTTTATGTCATACAAAGGAAAAGGGCAATAAAGATCAATAAAAGAAGCATCATATATACAGTTCCATAGTACAGTGAACAGCGGATTTTCCCAATGGTTAACAAAGTGAACATGCATGCAACTTATACCTGTTTGCGCGTAGGTAAGCAGTATATAAATGCAAGCAACATTGCTAATGTCTGACTAGCAGAATGCAACAGTTTCAAACAATTGAATGTATAGGCAGTTGTGTATGCATTATTTGCAAAAGTTAAAGCCTTTCCAGTCCAGATAGCAGGAATACATTTATAGGACTATAGTACACATTATGCCTACAGTCATTTATTGGATGATGAATGAGATAGTACATAGATTACTGCAGCAGTAAAAGTAATACTGTATGGGATATACTATACTTGAACCCATGACCAAGAGTATGACAGTCATACACCTACACTTGTTACCACAAGAATGCTGAGGCAATACTTGTATATGTTGCACTTCATTGTTGTAAACTGCAATGTCAAAGCAGTAAAACAAAGGTCACATACTCTGTACTAGAACCCAGCACCATCTGTACTCCAGGCACTTTTTTCACGATGGCCAAGGGCATTCATTGAATGTATCAGGTTTCAATTTTGGTCTGTCTGCTTCCTATGTGGCCCACCTCACTTCCCGCAAGCCAAATAAACACAGCCAATTCCCCACTTCCACTTTTTATGCTATGTTGTGCATCACATTAAAAGTGCAATTCAAAACAAGAAGAATACGACATAAACAATTTAGTAATGGACACATAGAAGTAAAATACATATTTGCTGTCACATGTTAAGGTACTTTCTATACAAGTCCATCACTATTTACTTGATTGGTGAACCAAGTTAAGAAATACAAGGATGTGGCATAATATTATTAACAAAAACATTCTAGGTTCAGGACTTACCTTACAAATGCAGCAGTTGGCATAATTTTATTTCAGGGCTAAAATTTCCTTTTCTCTAAACCCATGGTATTGAAGTATTCAGGAAAAAATAGAATAGAGGCTAGATGGATGCTCTATAGCTTGTTGAATAACTCCACCATACTAAAAATCACCAGGGTATTCCATAATTAGCACGTATGTAAAACATCTGCTGCTTTACTGAATACATCATCTCCACTGGTGCTCATTAGTGTGTGATGTATAGCTAAGCACTGCTGCTTGCACTGACACTTAAATAAGGTAAACACAAGCAATATTGCTATTCCATTCCTGTGATATTGTGCAAGCATGCAGCTCAAAAGGAGAAGGAAACGTTGTAGACCCTGTATTAGAACCCAGGACCTTCAATACTCTAGTCTTACACGCACATATGCTGCCACAGGAATAGGTATGTGACAAGCACTGGGAAACCTTCCATTCATTTCTCCATTTCTTAGCGTTGTGCTGAGTACTGCAATTAGGGTTGCCACCTTTTCAAATGCCTAAAGTGGGACAGTTGTGGTACAAGCATCAGATTTTGCAGGCCAAAACATAGCCACAGCCAGTATAAAGGACAGAACATCACTTTTTTGCCAAAGTACAAAGTTATTCATGTAGTATTTTAGTTGTGTATTCTGTTTCTGATAACATTTAGGTGTTTCAGATACAGAATAACTGTTTTATGCAACTATTACATAAAATACAGGAAATAATTTTGCCCTAAAATCTCAGGACATTTGCTATTTTTACAATTTTTTGCAGGGCACAACTGCCCAAAGAGGGACTGTCCCTTGCAAAGTGGGACAGGTGGCAACCCTAGCTGCATTGCAAAACAATGACAACAATTAAAAAATAAATTTTAACTTAAAGTGGACAGAATCAATACATTTTAACAAACAATAAAGTGGATGAAACAGCATTTGTAAATTGTGCACTGCCTAAATGCATTTTTATACTTCACAGACCTACATGTACACCTCTGTAAGTGTAACCTGACACCCCCCTGATGTCATCATTCCCTCTTGCCATCCATTGAATACAAACACTGTGGAAGTGCCTACACAAAGTGAACATCCCTACATGGTTACAGTTTTTTGGGATTCAGCAATTGTAATCAGTTTTGACCTCATTTACATCTTCATCATGCTGACAGCCCGGAATCTACATGGTTGGTAACCATGTTGGCAGGGAAACTGGCCCAGTGTTATACACTGAAGGGAGGGTATTACTTCACTATATATCTGCACAGAGGAATGCAGGTTTTGATAAAAATTAACTGTATTCCATCAGATGCATACTGCATATGCTTATATGACAGTATGAATGGTATGTTGCATGGGGTTTATGGGATTTAGATTTTTAGCTGTCTACATTAGTTACAGTACATTCTTCATTTGGGGCTTGGGGAACAAAGCTGCATTTATGCTATGGCACTTAAAAAGGAATTGTTACTATTGTTAATCTAATTTTCTAATATCCACCATGTCTAATAATGTCATAATGTGTGTGGGGTTACATGTTATGGTCAATTCTATACAAATCTATAGACTTTTACATGGTCTTGTTTCTGTTAGTGTCCTTTATGGGCTATATTTGGAAAACTTTCAAATACATGGGCAACATAAGCACAGAGTCTACATGGTTGCTTTACAGATTGTTGAATCTTTCAACCATGTTACTTGGCTTCATTAGCATGCAATTCAGCTAAATATGCTGTAATTTGCATGCCACAGAAATTGCCATGTCTGTGGGTGAGTGCACAGCACTAACATGAGTTTACTGAATTAAAAAAATCTTTCAGCCATGTGTGCATCACTCTGCAATGTGCACACAGTCAAAAATGACTGTGTAGGCTTTATTGAATCCCTGCAAAGAGGGCTATACATACCAGTTTTGGTTATCTCCAACTTTGTATATCAATTAAAGTATCTTTATCTGTACACTTACACAACTATGGGATGTCAGCAGTCCTAAACTCATCCAGCCACTGGTTGAGTTGTGCCTGCTTGTGTCATTTCATGCCATTGTAATGTTGACTGCATTGCTCCCTAGTGAATGGAATTACAGTCACACTGGGGACATCATTGGCTAGACTGCTCCCAACATCTGATTTATACTGAGTCCCAATAAAGTCCTCTGCAGCAGCCTACAGCTGTGGTTCCTCACAAAGAGTGAAATGAAAATTCTGGACTCCTCTATGCACCATCTTCGACCCCTAAATTGGGCACCTAAATCCTAGCTCCTTCCATGTCAGGTATGCACAGGTCATTTACAGAATTTTTTAGCGTAATACCACATGAAGAGGGCCTTGACCTATTTTATGATTTTTTATGCAGTAACACAAATATAAGGCTTGAAAGGATATTAATGTTTAGAACTTTAATGGAATTGGTCCTTAACAACAATTACATCATATGTGAGAAACAGCTATTTAAACAGACAACAGGCATAGCAATGGGGGCAGACTGTGCCCCCCTGTTTGCCAATATAGTTTTGGCCCAGTGGGAACTCACTCAGGTATTCACTTCAGAGCTATTCAAGCTGTGTAAATTATTTGGGAGATTTTTAGACAATATATTAATATTCTGGGAGGCAGTGAAAATGAATTACAGATATTTTTTGACTTTTTAAATACTAGTACATCTTTTTTTAAATTTCTCTATGGAATAAAGCAGTGACAAGGTCATTTTTTTGGATATATTTATTATCAAAAATGAAGTAGAACAGAACTTTAAAACCATGATATACAGAAAACCCACATATTCTAATTCCCTCTTACACTATGAGAGTGGACACCCTGACTTTCAAAAAAAGTCACTTGTCAAAGGCCAATGTGTTAGATTGGCACATATGATCAGTGACATAGAAATGTTCTATGAAGAGAGGGACAAGTTGAGGGGTATGTTACAACAAAGAGGGTATCCTAACAATTTTATTGAACCAATTCTTAATGAGGTCATGGAAAAAAGGGTATGTGGACACTTTTTTCCATTATTAGGGACTGATGCATCTGGTATTGTTACCCCTAATATTAACATTTTGAGTGAAGGTACAAACATGACCCAAGCTTTCAGCAAGGCCCTTATTTTAACTTTTAACCCATTATTTTATGACATCAAGGACATATTAAATAAAAATTGGTTTATTTTTAGAGGAGATCAAGAATTGTTAAAAAAATGTGGGGAAAAAAGCATGTGTTGTATATAAAAAATATGCTTGTTTTAAAAATGTACTTGAACAAAACACAGAGGGTTATAAAACCTATGGAAAAGGATGGATGACCAAATGTGGTCATTGTACACAGTGTTCCAGTATTTTAGAAATGGACACCTTACATATTCCACATTATGGTCTAATACATTTGAACCATAGGTTGAATTGTAACAGCACTTTTGTAGTTTATGCAGCCTTATGCCAATCCTGTGAAGGATTGTACATAGGCAAGACTAAAAATGCTTTCAAAGTGTGTGTATGCCGACACAATTATGATATTAAAAAAGCCAATGAAAAAATGCATTGGCATTGTACATCAAGGGAAATCCTGACCATAGGTTTAAATTTATTGCCTTTGACCAAGTTGTTCTTAACAATGGGGGGGGGGGGGTCCACAAGAATTCCTTTTCGAATTTAGAGAATGTATGTGGCAGTAAAGATTTAATTGCAATAACCCGCCCCCCGGGTTGAATGATATTATTTCCATCTCTAGTTATTTAAAACTGAAAGCTGAATTTTATCTTTGATAGTTTTGTAATGTTTTAACTTGCACAGCAAATAAGGAAAGAAGGGGAAAATGTGATCAATGTATGTTTATAATACATCTTTTTATACTGTCTTAGTGTATCAACAGTATGCTGGATTGATGTTTGTTATTTATTTATACATATGGGTTACTGTGAAGAACAAACACTATTGTAGTCTGCTTTGTCTTGAAATTTTTTTATTATTATTTCTTAATCAAGTTTTACATATATTTCAATGTTTAGTTTTAAAACAGTGTTGCAGTACAACCTAAATCCTGTAGAGGCAATACAGCTTGAGAAACAGTGTTGCAACAGAATTTGAATCAGGTCTACTTTATTTAACCGAAAGCTGCTTCCAGCAAATGCAAATCCATCGACACAAATGCATCGAACCACAAAATAAGCAAACTCAGAAAACCGCAAAATTACCGTGAAATTCGAAATGTGGAAGTGTTTTGGTTGGCCCGTCTGAGCTACAGATCTGTAAGGTAAGTGTGCGATAGTTATGGACATTAGGGTGCGGGTTAAGATAAGTGCATAGATAGATAATTTAATATGGGTAATGTATTTAACGTTTAGTGTAGGGTTTGAGGTAAGGGTTTGGTTAGTGTATGTGTGTGGTTTATTTATTTTGTTTGGGTATAGCTCCGTAGGGTAAGTGTGCGGTAGTTACAGACCTTAGGGTTAGGGAGGGGTTAAGGAGAGTGCATAGATAGTGGTGTATATGGGGTTTAGTGTAGGCTTAGAAGTAGGGTTTTGGTTGGTGTATGTTTGTGGTTTATTTATTTTGTTTGGGTGGGTAGTGTGTTTTGGGCGGTGGAGTTGGCCGAGTATGACAAATCAGTATTTTGAGTTTTGCAGTTTTGTGAGTTCGCTCATTTCGCAGTTCGATGTATATGTGTCGATGGATTTGCATTCGCTGGAATCAGCTTTCGGTTAATTAAAGTAGACCCTTTGAATCCTGTAGAGGAAATTAATTGTGGTCATGTGGTGGTGCCTGGCTTTTAAAAGGAAGTGATGTCAATGTTTTATATAATCTGATGAAGTCAGGTGTATCTACTGACGAAAGGGCTCATTAAAAGAGTATTTTTCTTCATATTTGTGGCGTTTTTTCTTATTTTCATTCAAGTTATGCACAGGTCATCCAACAACAGTTAAAGTGTTTAGCCACCAATTTGCAATATCACATTTTATGGCTAGTGAGCAAGCCTGCACAATGATGCCAACCATGGTTGCATGTTGTTAAGTGGAGAGCAGCTTTGTTAAACAGAGAGGAAGGCAGTTTATGAAATAGGAAGGGAAATGTGATAGTTGGCATTAAATTATAGCTTGTCTGCTGCTATATCTGTTAAATGACTTAATGTTTAAGATATGAATTGGGGGTAATAAATTTTGATGACATGGCACATATTTTGTAGGGCCTTACACACTGATAAAAGTAACTTGTATAATGTGGGACTCAAACCTATGTACAATTGAGGATAAATATTTTTAACATAGGTGTTTTTTCTTCATTGCCACAGAAGAAATGGATGTCAAGTGTGTTCATTAATTATATACACACATTTAACACTGAGTTGTATTACATTTCAGTTAACCATATATGTGTGTGAACTAACATGGTCCTAGATTATGCACTGTCATGTGTGATGCAGGAGTAATGTGTGAAAATATACTGTAAATGCTTATACTTGTATTACTTTCAGGAAAGATTTCTGAGTTTTGGGTCAGAACACATACACTACAATTCAGTTTTTCAGCTAGGCGTGTGTTATGTGAGTTATGTATATGACTATCATTAAACTATGAGTCTATCCCAGGGCAGAAGATAATCTTTTACTTACCAAAACATAATTGTCAGTCACACATAGAATTCATATGATATCCACTGCTATACATATTCATTGTTACATTATGTATAATCATCTTTATATTATTATTTTTTATTTTTTATTAAAAATTGAGTGGAAAGCATTAATAAAAATTGGAGTGTGCTAGATTAGAACCCAGGCTCACTTGCAGTGGGGCCATGAACTTACACCAGTTGCTACAAGGAGAGATGGGCAACAGGTGTAATTTTGTTCAGAGAGCACATTGCCACAGAGGATGCGTTTGTCAGACATGCTTATTAGTTATATAGACACATTAAAGATTCGAGCGATTAACCATGTATGTGTGTGACATGAAAATTCAGATAATAAATATTTAATTGCAGAATCATAATTGTACTGATTAGACAGGTAATATGTATGATATCATGTGCATGCTCAAGTCACCTGCTATACATAGTTATTTTTTATGTATAATTTTATATATATATTTATATATATATATATATATATATATATATATATATATATATATATATATACACACACACACACAAACACATATATATATAGATACCTATAGATATAGATTTTATATATACATATATATATATATATATATATATATATATATATATATATATATATATATATATATATTACAGTGACACAACATTAATAAAACCTGGAGTTTGCTGAATTACAGCTCTGGCTCAGCAGTATTGTGGTTATGAACTTACACCTATTGCCACAAGGAAAGCTAAGTAACAGGTGTATTTTTTTACACTCATTACTGTGTAAGTGCTGACTGCTGCACAATTTCGCTTAGGGTGTTTTTGCAATGAAATACACACATGCAACAATGTATCTTTTTGAAATTGACAATGTTTCCTTATTATCTGTAGATGCTGTGGAACTGCAGATGTTGTATATGCATGCTGACTGCCTCCTATCGCTGCTTAGTGTGTTTGCATGACAGATAGCAAAACAAGTAACAATATATCTTTTTGGATAATTACAATATATATTTTTTGTCTGCAGCAGTATGCCTTGTTTGTGCACAGGTGAGCAATGTGCCAATGAGACAGGCAAAGACCAAAATACATTATTATTGTAAATTTTTTTTTTAACTTTTATCATTAAAAAAGTGGAGTTGAACCTGGTCTGCATATAATATGTGCTTTTTGCATTCATGTGTTTGCTAGGTGTCCTACACACACAGTTGATTCACAGCTTTAATTTATACTGTCCTTATCATAGATGCTGCTGACTGCTTCACAGCAGTGCTAAACAGCATTGTACTTCTTAAGGTGACTTCCATTAAATTTAAAATATTTATAAGTTTCACCATATTTGCAATAAGTCATGAGCTGCTTAAATATTAATATTAAAAACTAATTAAAAAAATTACAAAATACATGTTAACACTGACATGACTTTGCAGCAGGAAAGCAAATCATGTGCATACAAGAAATCCCCATTTCTTCCACAGTATTAGCAAGACATACACTTGTACACTCTCATTTGTTTGCACATGTGTGACCTACTTACTTAGTGCAATGACTGATCACACAACAATTTGTTAATATTTTTGCTCAGTGTTGCTTTGTCTAGTTTTTGTATTGTGGTCATTCTTCTCTTATCTGTGCTGTACTCTCAGGCATGCAGTCATTAGTGCAGTTTGTATCATTTTCCTTTAAAGGTATAATAAAAATACATGACAATGAAAAAACAATTTGCAGAGGAAGTAGAGTTTGGCTATTAATGATCAAAACGATAAATCTGTGCTAATTCCATTTAAAAGCTTGCTGAATGCAGGTAAGGTAGTCTGAATTGCTGTTGTGTTTTCCTTCTCCCTCCCACTAATCACTCACAGTTGCAAACCATTAGCACCTAACAGTGATGTAGAGCCTACACTATGTTTGCATGTGCTACACATAGTCAAAAGTATGGTATCCAGCAGTTCTAATGAGTTCACACCTGATTTACATCTTCACCATGCTCAGATGCCTGAATATAAACTATAAAAAGGTAACTGTGTGACATGGGAAGTTGAAGGTAAAGAGACTTGTGCATTTGGATAAAACAGAAGATTGCTATTCCTTTGAAGGGGATTTATCTATAGAGAAGGCTTCTAATTTTGATAAAGTATGCTTTTATTATTCCAGTACATTCTATATTTTGTAGCATGTTACAAAGCTATTTCTCTACATGGGAGAAAATGTGACTTTTATCTGTATGCACTTCTTATGCTTCACTGTTGGCATTGGCAGTTTTGGCAGCCATTTACATTTCTCAGGTAGACAGATTATTTACTTTTATTGCAGGTAATATTGCTAAAATATTATTTTATAATTGTCTATGTTATTGCAGAGAAATGGTAATGTACTTGTCAGTGACACAGTTGTTATCCTTTTTAGATGGGTCAGGGATCCCTGCAGGGGAGTGGTGGGCACAGTGAGAGGAGACTGGTAATCAGAAATTAACTCTTCTGTTGTAAACATGTACACATGGTGAGAATTTTGTTGAAAGCGTATATACCAAATGAATTATATGGTATTTCTTGGTGTGTACAAATCTTCATTTGTTTTTTTGTTTTGGGGGATTTGGAGGTGGGTGAAACACCTACCATTTGTGTGTAGCCACAACAAAAAATGCATTTCAAGTGCTTGTATCTTGAAACATGTGTAGTCATCCTGTTATTTCAGTGGGAAAAATATACTACTAAAGTGGTATTCCTTTGTTTGGACCAAACATTGCTTTGTGTGTGAGTGTGATGTGGTACAACCACATAACCTTCAATTTTAATAACTGAACTGTGTGTTTCCAGTGCTTAATGTTAAAAAAATGTATATCAGGAATGCAGTTAAGTGATAATTATGGGTTGTATCTTTCTCTGTTTTATGTCACATAGGATTATGGCACCCAAGCATACAAATTTATGTAACCCCCCATTCAGTGACTCCAAAATGATGTAATAGTGCAGGCTTCAGGCACCATGCAACTTTCTGCTTGAGAGAGGATCTGGAGATATGGCTGCCAGAATTCAGATTTGGAACCAGTCAGTGAAGGATGTGAATAAAGTAGGAAGTCATGTGTTGACGTATGCCAGTGAAAAGCTGGCTGGGGAGGCTGCTACCAAGCCCCCACTGTCACCAAATGAAGAGTCTCTGTCCACTGTCAGAGATCCAGATAGCTCAGTGGAAACTGCACACCAATATTTGATTGATGTCAGTGCTGATATGTCTGGGAGGACAATTATGTCCATGGAGGAGCTTCCATGTAATTTTACATATGGTAGATTTTAGATTTGCTTGTATAGTAAAATATACAAACATTTAAGTAATAGTTCCTGTGATTTCTTTTTTTAATGAAACTACAAATAAATTAATAGACTTATACAACATACTTGTTTGTTACACATGGGCTGTGCGTGAGTGTGCCAACCAAGATCAGTTAAAACTATTTTTAATAGACATATAGGCAATCATGTATTCAGTGTCACCCTCTGATATTCCAATTGTGTTGGTAATTTGTGTCCTTACCTTGCTTCATGTCCTCCATTACCACCTTCCCTACTAAGTGTGGAGTCATCTGCACATAGTAAGCAGAAAGGTTTTGTGGATTATCGATCACCATTTGTCAGATATATTCATTTCTCTGTGTGAGTAGAGTGGGTGTAACCAGTCTATGATAGTTGGCCCAGTATTAGTTTGTTATCATATAAATTGTTTTCATGATTTAGTGTAGTATTAATTTCTTTTTTGTGATTTTTTCTCATTATCACAGATGATCCTGACAGTGGAAGTGTAGGACTCCTACCACCTGATGTCAGAGTATTGCTAGACTCTGATGATACTGTTGGCCAAACAGAGGCACAATCAGTGGGTGCAGAGGTTGATCTGACTCTGAGGTTGACAGTCAGCAACCCCCTGTACTTCCTCAGATGCAGTCAATAGACTTATACATGCCTATTACACTGAACCCTCAGATGTTGGACATGTGGAGGGTGAGGCACTTAATCAGGCCAAAGTGTGGGCAAGGTGCCACACAGGTGGGTTGTTAGGGGTGCTCAGAAGAGGCCTGCTGTCCACACTCCACCTGATCATGGTATGGCATTATGTGCTACTCGACATATGTTTAGGGAAATCTTGGAAATGCAGGCATATTCCACTAGGGCCTCTAGGGACATGCTTATGGCTATAGATGAGGCAGAGGCTGATGCGCGTGACTTCCTCCACCATGTGGCTGATTCAGTGGATCAAATGAATGACACAATGAAATGGGCAGTGTCTGTGATGGAACGTCTGATGGGAGGAGGCAGCATCCATGTGGATGTAGGTTAGAATCATCATCTGCTGTTAGCCAATGTGGCTGTGCTTGATCATTCTCCTTTAGTTGCACTACTTTTACAGCTCCATCAGTGGTTGAGGTGTCCACACCCAGATGTGGTAAGCCATGGGGTCATGGTCCTGAGTGTACCCATGAGGACAGCTCATCCAGCGGACATCAGTCACATTCAGGTAGCAGCAGCACATCTGACCTTGGGCATGGACAGTTATATGAGTCTGTAATGCTCTTTTGAAAATTGTACAGCTTTCTTATAGGTTTATGTAGTGTGAGTATCTTGGATGCATGAGGCCTATTAGTTGATAAAGAGCACATATCTATTGACATAAGTCAGTCCTGCCACATATTGATTTCATGACTGTAAAACTCACACACCTTCTACTTAGATACATTGACAAGTAACAATATGCAAGAATCTGCCGTTCATTTGTGTTCTTAGCCATTAATTATCACATTCCAGGTACAACACTTACCTTGGTAGTCCTGCAGTTTCAAGTATTTTAATTTATAGCTGAGCCTCTGTGATGTTATTAGTACACAGCCATTATGTGGGTAAGTAAAGGTTGTGAGCATTGTCTTACATCAATTTTACTGTATGTATTTTCATAGCATTAAAGTTGTACCCCTTTGGTGGTGAGCATGTGTGCTATTCATTGAATCTAGACCAGGATGAGAGCATATTGCATGCGCCTATGTCTACCTACACCCACAGCAGCTGGTGGTTTTCCCTCTGACTCCTCATCTGCATGTGGCTGTGGTGACCTTGCCAGTGGTGTTGCAATGTATGCCCCTTTCCCTTGGTGTTCCTGCTGAAGCTGTTTTCTCAGTATGATATTGTGAAGGATAGCACACACAATGCAAATATCAACACAAGTACTGGGATCCCATGATGTATTTAGGCACCAGAACCTTAACTATAGCAGTGCAACACATGTTCTATTATATTTTATGTGTGAGCATGTGCTTCATTATAGCATTCTTTGAAGTATGTGTGTGTCTGCATTTCTGATGAAAGTCATCAGCAATGGTTCGAGTGCATAGCCTGCTTAACCCAGTAAATGACCTTGTGGGATATGCCCACTAGAAAACTCCTGGTAGAGTTGAGAGTTCTGCCAGATAAGGAAGTTGTGGTAACTGTAGGGACTGACAGCACACATATTCAGAATAATTCCCTTAATATCACACATAACCTGTCCATTAATGGAGTGGAATAATTCCAGTTTATGTACACCCTTCCCTGTTCTCCAGGTGGTGCTTTGATCTCAATGTGTGTGTAATCTGTGGCACCCATGACTTCAGGGAAGTGTGCTATAGATTAGAGATCCTGCATAGTTGTAGCTCTGTCCTTGGGTTTACAGGGAAAATTTATGTAGTCACTAGCATGCTGTAACATAGCATTCAGAAATATATGTAGGATCCTGGATACTGATGCCTATGACACCCCCCAGCATATCTCCTGGAAGGTTCTTGTAGCTAATATTCTAAGTGCAATACATACCTTAGTTTCCACAGGTATTGGTTCCCCTTGGTTTGCCCTTGCTCTAAGTTAGGGATAACAGAGTTTGCAGAGTTCCTGTAATGTGCCTCTATCCACTCTGTAGCACTCTACTATTTCCACCTCATGCAGACCATGAAAAGTTAAATGGGGTCCAAATACCCTTCTCCTTCTTGTCTGAGGTCTATTAGCAGAAGCAGCATAGACTTGAGCCTGTTGCACATACACATATAGAAGAGCAACAGCAACACCTAACATTCCTTCTGTGTAGAGTAGTTTCTGTGGCTGAATTCCAATAGATTTTGGAATTTGAGGCCAAAACCTGCAGTTTATATACACAGTTGCTTTATAGCTTGTTGAATAGCTCCTCCATCTTAGATTGGTTGATTAGCATACAATTCAGCTGCTTATGCTGTAATTAGCATGTCACAATGTTTATCAGGTTTGTGTGGATCTACACTGCATGTAGAGATGCTTACTGAATACATATAGGATGCCTACCATGTGCGCATTGTGGGGTGACAGACATGGTCATAGCACATTGTGTAGGCTTTATTGAATCCACATCACATTCATAGCACATACATAAAGCATTCTCCTCCCACAAATCATAAAACAATTTAACCCAGAATGCACATTTCAGACTACACACAAGCTAAGGGAGTCCCCTTAACAAAATAGAAAAAAAGGAAATAGTAATAAATTAGCATTACATCCATTCTGTTGACATTTCTGTAATGATGATAGCAGTTGTGTAAATGATTACTGAATGGCAGGGTAATCAATAACTAAGCAAAAATTTAAATGCCAACTGCCTAGACAATTTCCATTGGTCTCTCCAATATTGTGGAGGTCTGCATGGGGCATCTGAGAATCCTAACACCTCCATTAGCTAAACATGTACAACCTTTGGAGTGGATTATAAACACAGTACAGTTGTCTGCAGTAGCTGGTGAAATTTCATGAACAAATGAAGACATAATACTGTGATGTAATCATGCTAACTTGGAAAGCACAGTGAGAATTGACATACATACAGTATATCAGCAGTGAAATTTTAAAATTGCATATATATCAAAATTATTTTTCTACTATATATTGAAATACATTCAAAATATGAACATGTAAGCAGTTTTTAAGAAGACAAACATAACATATAAAATAGTGCAGCAATTTGCAGAGCAATATCCACCAAGTAACTAGCAGTACTGGTCTGTCTGTATCCAATAAGTGTCCCATCCTTATACTTCCATAGCTACACCATTACCATTATATCATGTGGATTCAGCCCTCTGAGCACTGTAAAGATGCAACTTAGGTTTGAAATCATTAGCATTCCTTAATACCAAAAAAAAAAAAATCACTTGGTGCAGGGGATGTGAACATGGTTTAAGCAACTGCACAATTGCATGCACATGCCCTAAGACTGTGGGGAGGAGCAATGCCAAATGTTAGCTACTACTGGCTTGCAACGATTACTGATTGTTTACTGATTGCAACAAAAATCAATACTGAAATTACTCTTCTCACTGAAGTATTTGTATCATGCAGAGTAGACAAAATAGAACTAGGAAGCATCTTGAGACCTATGCAAACAACCTTAACAACATTGTTATTCTTGTACTAAGCTCACACTCTCTATCCTCTACATAAAATATGTCTGAAATGCTGATCAGTTATATTACACATTGAAACAAAGATGCAAATATATGTCTATGATATTGCATTTCTCTAGTTAAACTCAGAGGGAGGAAAATGCACAGAAAATAAAAAGAAGATACAGCTGGCATTGCGGGCAAGTTGATATTAATATGGTGTGGGCTATTATTAGCTTAAAGTGTTAGTGAATATCACACAAATCTATGTTCAAAAAAATAAAAAAAGGAAACATTTCTGATCCTGTGCAGAGCTGGATCATAGTCAAATGGGCCATATGCAGGGTAAAGGATCAGGGGTCCCCTTTATACACAGCCACACCCCACAGCCATTCCAGTGTTCCATTACTTGACTATTTTTCACCAGTTAAAATGTGTTCAAACCGCTGTGTGCATACTGTTTTCTGTTTTACTTCTACAACGATTAAAATATTTGGATTTAATCTAAAACTTTTATTTCATATTTAATAGTATAAACACAGACATACATTTGCTAAATGAAGCAATACAATCTCACAATGAAAACAGACTTAGCATTAAAACTTCTCTGCCCTTGAAACTCACATTCAATCAAACAACATTGAAACCTACATTCGAAGAAAATGCATCTGGCCGTTAGATAAAGTTTACCTTTGGGCTGTTTTCAAATCATAGGTCCATTGCACATATTTTTATGCCCATAAAAACATGTATGAGTTCTTTGATTCACCTTTCTGACTATATTAAATTATATTCCTTTTGTAGAATACAGCACCACTTGTTAAAGCACCCTAAATGTGTAATTTTGAACGTTTTTCCAGTAAGCAATGAAATATGTACGAACTAGTAATGACAAAACTACCCAATTCAGAACAGTTCAACAATAAAAGGCAACTCAAACTTCTGTCATTACAATCCACATATATCAGTCAATATGCACACTTTCTGCAGAAGTAAAAGTTACCTGAATTATTGCACATTAAAGAGATCTGTAACTAATGAAGAGGTTGCTGCTAGCAAGCAAATTTATATTTCAGTGTTTCATCTACAAATAAATTACCTATGTTACATTAAAAACTGGTAAGTTGGTAATATTGTAATACAGAATATATGGCAAACTGACAAAAGGGTCATAGTTACTAGGCATCTCATCCCAAGGAGGACATACACAAGACTGAAGCACCCCACCACACTTAAAGTACAATACAGTATCAGTAATCCATGCATATGTTGTGGGAGTAGAACCCGCAACCTTCTGCATCAGAAATAAGCATGTCACTGGCTGTGCTACTAATAATGCTTTTTGATTTTACAGCACAATAGTGATACCACTAGCTAAACAAAACATTTGTGCATTGTATGTAGACTCAGCATGAGCAGTAGTAAACTTCTCTTCTCTTGAAGCTCACAATTCCTTGAAAACACACCTGAAACTCAATTCCTTGAAAAAATGCACCTAAAACTCAGTTTCTTGAAAATGCACCAGAAAACTTAATTTCTTTAGCAGCGTGGTAGTTGGGTTAGAGGATTCAAGCTCATGTTTCCTATAACTAAGATACAGGGTTTGAGCCTGAGCAAATTACTAACCACCTGCTTTCCCTAACTAGGCATTTTATACACACACACACACACACACACACACACACACACACACACACACACACCTTCATACTTGTCCATTCATTTGTGTTGTCATTGGAAAATCTTACTTGTCTGTTGAAGCAGGAACGAGGAATGCCTTCTTGTATTCAAATCCCATTCACATGGAATGTGGAAAGGAAGACATAACCAAATAATAGGTCTATGCGATAGTGATGGCACAAACACAGATGCCACATGATTTGTGACCAGATGCAGAGGGCTTTCTTAAAGAAGAACACCCGTAAAAAATGCATATTTTTTAAATTAAAAAAAATGAAAGTAACAATCCATGGCCAGTGGCTCCTTCCCATCCAGTGGGGGCGTCCTCCCAGCCAGTGGGCCCTAGGTGACTGCTTTGGTCACCTAATGGTGGATCCAAGTTTGATCCTGTGTAAGTATCAAAGAGGAATAAGAAATACAACTGAGAATTTGTTGTTATTGCACTGAATTGAGGATTCAACTCCTGATTGTGTGCTGTTTGACAGAGTTAATGCAGATTTCCCATGCATGAGATCAGACTATGACATACACAGATCTATGAAGTTTCATAATCATGTAATTTTATTATCATTCCTTGATATTTGTTACCACAGACATTTTTGTTCATGTGTGTTCCTCATTTGTGCATGTTATGTCAAAGCACACTGTTGGCTGGCAGCATTTTAAAGCAGTGAATGAGAGTCCACTGCCCAAGGTACAAACTGAGAACTTTAATTTGACATGCCATCAGTAGTGCATTTTAGAATGGCATAGGTGTGCTTTGCTACAGCACTATGAATAGCAGTAAGAGAAGTGATTCTACATTGCATCTAAGTATTATTGTAGCACATGAGATAAATGAACTCATTTATAAGGAAACAGGAAAGAGGATACAGGGTTTTAATCCAGCTTGAAACCGCATACTTATTGGAATGTTTGCAGCAGATGTGAAAAATGCAGCTTGCGTTTTGTTGTGTGGAATATAAATTGTTATGTATGCATTTTGCCCTGTGTAATTTCAGCACTGTTTATCAGAGAGCAAACTGGGCTCACAGTTGAAAGAAGGAGTGAACAATTTAATTTCTATAATCTTCTTTAAGGCAAAACAGTTTTGTCACTACTGCACAGTATTACAAATGAATGAGTGATGTGCACATAATGCATACCAGTTTCTGGGGCAGAAGCTGTAAATACAGTGGCTTTTTACTTAGAGTTGCTAAAGGGTTCAAATCCATACTGTGTGACGTGAATATGGAAATTATTACTAGATATTTATGACTTACTTTCATTACAACTTCATATGTTGTTTTTTTTCCTGTTTTTTTGCCGTATGCACTTCCTTGCTACTGAGCAGTGTGCAATTGAATTTGCTTAAGGAAAAAAAGTGAGAAATTTTATTTGGGCAGCCTAGTGACAATGCATGGATGTCAGCACTCTAGACAGTAATGAGTGAAGAAAATCCAACTGCTATGTAACTGCCTCTATGGCACAAGGTGTAAATTCATTGAATCCAAAGATAAAATGCAGCTGATCCAGGATTCAAATCCACATAACACTTATTGTTACAAAGGGTGTCGGAATGTAATTTGTAACATTCTGACACTCTTTGTAAAATAATTTGTAACAACACTTTGATTAGGACAGCAACATTACATAAAGATGGCCATCATAATTATGTTTATTGCAAGAAAAGTCTCATTAATGCTTTGATGTATACATTTTAAGTGGCATATGCCATTAGTGATGTAGTTATGAAACACAGTTAGACGTATGTGCAATTTGTTAAGCAGGATAATTATGGTAATGAATTAAAAATGCTCTTGCATATCTAGGATGAGAAGACTAATTAAGTTAAAATCATCTTCTGTCCTCATATACCCAACTTTGTGTTTAGAACAGTATATGTAGTGAAGAAGTATGCATGCATGTATCATACCGCAACCTGTATTAATCAGCTCATAAATGTTTACCCATCTGGCATACATTTACAAACAGTAATATTGCTTCTTCCATGGGTATGCATTTCACAGGACTTTCTAAAGGCACACTCATATGAGTAAAGGTCTATCAGAAGTATATCTCCATTCATACTGAATGCAGTTTATCTGTAATGACCATGGTTGACAATGAGTTGTCCTGTATCACCTTGCTTGAAATTTATGCATTATTTCTTCCTTAGGTTTGAGTTACCCATTGGTCAACTAACTTTTTACAGTGTGTAATCCAAATCCTATTTAACCTCCAAAACACCAAGCATAACAAGGCAAAGCCATTAAGCTATTTAGTGTTGATCATCTGAAAAGTGTGAATAAGTTGTGTATCACACATGCAAATCTCTTTGCCATGTTTCTCACCTTCACTGCTCTTTGATAAAACACCGTTTTCTTTGTTTGTCAATACCTGTCTGTGCTTAACATTGTGCAAATGCAGTTGGCATGGTTGTGCATGTTTGTGCACTAGCTGTTAAATGTGAAATTGGAATTTGTTGCCATTTTAGACACAGAGTTGCTGCTTGGATTCTGCCAGCATAGCTGGTGTGTGTGAGATGATGGTGCTGAATTTAGAGCACAAAGGTGAAGTGCTGTAGATTCCAGGATTTTTGTGGCACTCCCCCTGAAGTGCTACACCCATAGGCTGCTGCAGGGGAGCTATACTGGGTATCAATACAAGACAGAGACTTCAAACAGATTAGCCAAGTCTGTCACCAGTGCAATTGGCATCTCACACACTTGAGAGAACTGTCTTCATCATTATACTCACCTGAAATGGTACAAGAAGGACCTTCTTAGCTGATGGCAGGATGAGTTTAGAAGTGTTGACATCTCTCAGTTGTGTAAATATACTGACCCAGCTGTATTAAATGATATAGAATATAAGACCCAGCCAAGACTGTTATTCAATATACTTTAATGTCTCTTGTTTATTTCCTCTGCGTTGTACAGCTGCTGAAGACATTGCAATGAACATGGAGGTGCAACAGAGGTTAACTTGCCTTAGATAGGCATGGGGTTCATATGCATCAGGTTTTAATGTACCAGCAATGGTTAAAATTGCAGTAATTAAATGGCCAGCCAATAAGGAATCAATGTTTGTTATTTGAATGATATTTAAGTGTTGTTTGTTTTGTATAAATCAGATTCTGATGAAGTCTCCGTGAAGGAGATGAAAGTGCTCAATCTGATGGTGTGTGTATTAAAATTACGTTAATAAACTATACATTATTATATTTTCATTTCATTGGATTATTGGTGTTATCCAGGAAGTTTGGAGAGTATACAACTGCTATTGTTTGTTGTATACGGAGGAGAGCCTTTATTGTTACTGGGTTAGTCGCATGGTTTATCCTGTGTGAGTTGCTATTCTACGTTTGGTTACCAGGTTTTAATGTAAGCCTAATAACTATTGTAATTGTATGTGATATGTCATTGCTATAATAAACAGTTTTATCTGTCATATCATATCAGAGCAATTGATTAATGTTACAACAGAGTAAGACTTTCCCATCATACCTGGATGTGGCAAAAATGCATACATTGGAGAATCATAACTGTGTGTTTTCTGAAATGTTATAGGCATGTGATAAGCCATGGATCTAATTCTATCTCTTTTTTAACTCACACCACCCCTTTTCTCTCATTTTTGGGGAGGGAGATGAATATTTTACATATTTATTTTACTCGAAACAGTGATGACAGTTCTGATGGTAATGACTAAATTAGCACTCTTCTCAGGCTTGGTGTGGGTGTGATGTGGGTATGACTCTGATCCCCTACCTATCCCTAATTATGGTGTTCTGCCATGTTTGTCCTGTATGTCTGCAACTGCTTCTTCACCTAACCTTTCTCCTTGACCTACATATTCCTAACCCCCTTCCCAAACATTTCTCTCTCTTTGAAAGTGAAAAAAAAGTAAAAAAAAAATGGACACCTGTTCCATAAAAAAATAGCAACCCATATATAGCTAACTATTGTAATTGTATGTGATATGTCATTGCTATAATAAACAGTTTTATCTGTCATATCATATCAGAGCAATTGATTAATGTTACAACAGAGTAAGACTTTCCCATCATACCTGGATGTGGCAAAAATGCATACATTGGAGAATCATAACTGTGTGTTTTCTGAAATGTTATAGGCATGTGATAAGCCATGGATCTAATTCTATCTCTTTTTTAACTCACACCACCCCTTTTCTCTCATTTTTGGGGAGGGAGATGAATATTTTACATGAATGAAAAATGTTCTGTTGTCATACATTTATGCTTACAAAACCTGACATGCAGCACAGAGAGGTAGACTGACCTCGGCTGATTGGCCCACCATCCCTCCACAGGTTGCAGCACCAACACACAGCTCTTCAGGGTCTCTAGCTGTCAGAAACCTCTCCACAACCCCTGCTCTACTTTCCCCATCTGCATCAGGTATCTCCATCCTGGCTGCTTGTACAATGGTACCCTCTGGGAGTAGTAATAGTGAAAATGGTGATTTTGTCACCCTCCAAGAGCAGACAGGGCTGGTGGAGGGTATACCGGACATGGGTCTTGGTGCCTGAATTAACCATGCAAAAAAAGTGTTTCATCATATTACCAAGGTGATGTCACAATAAGCACTGACACAGGAAACCGAGACTCGAAACAGTGATGACAGTTCTGATGGTAATGACTAAATTAGCACTCTTCTCAGGCTTGGTGTGGGTGTGATGTGGGTATGACTCTGATCCCCTACCTATCCCTAATTATGGTGTTCTGCCATGTTTGTCCTGTATGTCTGCAACTGCTTCTTCACCTAACCTTTCTCCTTGACCTACATATTCCTAACCCCCTTCCCAAACATTTCTCTCTCTTTGAAAGTGAAAAAAAAGTAAAAAAAAAAATGGACACCTGTTCCATAAAAAAATAGCAACCCATATATAGCTCTTCCTTCACCTATGTGCCTTATTGACACATTCTATTTGGTTTAACTGGCTGTGCAACATTATTCGGTTGTCACCTATGCTTGGTGTGATGGCAGTACAAATTCAGCAAATTCTTTTTTCACTTGTGCATTTATGTTGTGAAGAATTGGATAGCTATGGTTCTGTTCCACTATCTTCCTGCAAATTCCTCTGTTTTCCCCGTGTCCTCCCCTCTACTTGTCTCCCACCATTTCACCACTTTCCTGTCAACCCCATTTTCATATGATTTAGTCAAAAAAGAGAATCACACACACTTATGGCCAGAAATGGCCCATTAGAATGCCTTCATTTATTTTACCCTCAGCATTTGCACAGACATTGGCATCTAGTACCAATTCCAAGTCACAGTGAATGGCTGTTCATGTCCTATAGCAAAAATCTGGTCAGTTGTTGCCATCCACCCCAAGTAGTCCAGTTCTCCTCATGCAAAAGTGCCATTGGAATACAGAATAACAGCATAGTAAATGTAATCACTGGAAACAGTTACTGTAACAGTTCTTTGACTATTGGTTATAGCCAAGCACAATGTCCTCTGTGAAGTGTTGACTTAAATCAAGTGTCTGACGATTCATTTTTGGCCATAGCATCAAGTGTTTTATTCCAGATGTATGTCACATTATTTCTTAGTTTGATGTTGTACTTCTATGATACCTTTCATGACACATATTTTGCTTTTTATCCATTTAAGCATTTGCTTACACATCCCTGACCATAAGAAAGATTTAGTAAACTACCCTTACTGTACTTATGTGTTAATCAAGTTTTGCCACTACTGCAGCTTCTTGATCTCCAGAGCCACCACTTACTGATACAGAACATGACTGATGAATACTGAGGGCACACTGTAAAGATGAGCATTAATGACCCATAACACCACCCTTTCATATATGTCTGTATATCTGTCTCTGTCTTCACCCTGTTCTCTTTCACCCCTTTGTACTGTTGACTATTCATTATGCTGATGGATGTAAATGTCATATTATAGCATTTTTCAGTCTGCCATTACATTGCTGAAGAATAATACTCAGATCTTCCATTGACTGAATAGGTTACCATTGTCCCATCAAAGGTCTGATTTTATAGGGGTGATGGATGATTTCTTTTGCGGGGTGCTAAGGTAATGATCAAGATAATGATCAGAGCCTTAACAACAAAACTCACCATTTACAAGCTTGGATTAATCACAACCAACCTGACATCTTAGCCATCTCTGAAACCTGGCTCAAACCCCACATTACTGACTCTGAAATCTTACCTGCAGGTTTCCATATCCTCAGAAGCGACCAAATAAATAAAAAAGGAGGAGGCTCTGCACTAATCTACTCTAACCTTCTCTCTCTCATCCCTCTTCAAATCCCAACCCCTCAATTCAAAAATTCTGAAATAACAGCAGGTGTCCTCCGCTTAAACAAACACAAAAATATCTGCATAATTTCCTTATATATCTCCCCAGGCGATAACATCTCCACCCTTGAGAACATTCTTCACTGGGCCTCAACTGCAATAAAATATGAAACCTATATTCTAGGTGACGTCAATATTGACTGGAATAAAATCAATACACCTCCCCCCATCCATTAACCTTTACAACTTCACCCAAGTAATCCACTCTACTACTCATCCTAACAAAAACCACCCCCCTGGGTCCATCATAGATTGGATTCTTGTCTCCCATCCAAATAAAATCATTCTCTCTGGCACTATCCCTGACACCTTCAGCGACCATCTCCCTGCCTTCATTCATCTCTCAACTAACTCAACCCAATACCAACATCAATACATTCATACTCGTAACCTTAGCAACTTCAACCCCTCAATCTTCACAAACACTTTTAAACAAATTATCTGGCAAACCCTCAACACTCTCCCCCTTGACAACGCTGTACAGCACTTTAACTCTGTCTTCCTAGATACTCTTAACTCCCTAGCTCCTCTAAGAAACAAACAAATCAAAGCCAATTCTGCTCCTTGGCTGACCAAAGAAACTAAACAAATCATGCGCCACAGTGACAAATCCTGGAAGCTTTATCAGAAAAACAAACTGTCTTCCACCTTCCTCCAATACTCCCAACTTCGCAACCAAGTAAAGAAATTAATCACGCTGGACAAAAAAAAACCTACTATAGTAAACTCCAGTCCAACAATAATATCAACCCAAAACAATTCTGGAAATTTGTTAACTCCCTTCTCCACCCTGGGACAAAGAATAATCCCTGCCCTGACCCTAGTTTAACTGACAAGGAGCTTAGCTCTCACTTCAACACTTTCTTTACAGAATCCATAGCTAAGCTAACCAAAACATTCCCAAACAATAATCCACCCAACTCCCTCTACTCAACTGATAACAACCCTAACAACTGTCCTATTAACTTCCCGTTCAAACCAGTGTCCACCATTTTTATAAAAAAGCTACTATCAAAACTAAAGCCATGCTCTAATGCCCCTGACAACATACCTTCCTCCTTCCTCAAATGCGCAGCCGAAGGTATTGCCCTCCAAATTAGCATTCTGATTAACAGATCCTTGAAAGAGTCTTACGTTCCCAAACTTTGGCGCTCTGCCTACATTCTACCTCTTCACAAAGGAGGCAAAATCACCACTATTTCTAACTTCCGTCCCATTGCCATTCTCTCCCCAATATCTAAAATTCTAGAAAAATGTGTCCACCACCAACTATTGCCCTACTTAACTCAGAATCATCTACTAACTTCCACCCAGCACGGCTTCCGTCCTGGTCAAAGCACCATAACTGCCTTACTATCCTTCCTAGAAACAGTCAATCAAGCCCGAGATGCCGGACTTCTTGTATCCACAGTACTGCTAGATCTATTGAAAGATTTCGACACCATTTCCCATACACACCTTCTCTCTCATCTCACCAACCTTAATCTCTGTCCTAATGTTCTATCCTGGTTCTCCAGTTATCTATCTGACAGATCTCAAGCTGTCAGATGGAAGAACTCTATCTCTTCCTTTTTGCCTACACCTACCGGCGTTCCTCAGGGGTCCATCCTCGGACCCATGCTTTTCAACATCTTTATAAATAACCTTCACCCTGCCATCCCCGACACTACAGTCATCCAATATGCGGACGACTCTACCCTAGTTTGTACCGCCTCTAGCATTACCGAACTACTGACCAAAACACAAATAGCTTTCTCCACTACAGAGAACTGGATGCACCAAAACCATCTCTCCCTCAACTCCAATAAATCTAAAATACTAATTTTCCTCAACAAGGTGTCCTCCTGTGACAAAAACACTTTCAAGGTCCTTAGCCAAACCAACACTGCTATTGAAGTGGTCCCTTCTGCAAAACTCCTAGGCATCACCATAGATGAACACCTTAAATCCGATCTTCACATACACCAAAACATAAAGAAAACCCACCAAAAGTTAGGTATGCTCTATAGGAATAATCAGTTTCTTTCAAGCTCCTCTAGGCTGACCCTAACAATTACCTACCTCCTACCCTCTCTACTATATGGAGCCCCACTTCTAACTAATCTGTCTGCTTCCAACTCCTCAAAACTTGAAGTTTGCTATAATAAGATCTGTAAATTTGCCACTAAATCTAAAACCTCAACACACCACTGCCTTACCCTACAATCTCTAAACTGGTTAGAATTCCCTAACCATCTAGACTATCTCCAACCTACCACCACTCACAAATTAATATTCTACCCAGACAAATGCCCAGCCTTAAACAACATCCTTCCCCCATACATCCCAAACAGATCTCTGTGATCTGAACACCAAAACCTAATCTCCATCCACAAACCTAAACGTCCCGCTGGACAGCTTCTACTCTCCTTCTCCCTAGGTAAAAAGTGGAACTCCCTCCCTCCATCTCTTAGGACTATACCTAACACTGAATCCTTGAAGACCCAACTTTACTTATACCTATCATCCAAATGGAAATGTCCTTGCTTTCACCCTATATAAACTCTAGGGATTTCCCTCTCACAGCTCTCTATAGTCCTGCTCCACTCTACCCTCAAGTTTCTTTTTCCTCCCTCCAAAACTGATTCTGTTGACTTTCACTTGACTGTAAATATGTAAATAATGTAAACTCTGTATTGCCATTGAAAGACAAAAACAAACAAAAAAAATTTTTTCTTTTGCCACATTGCACTGTCTATGATGTATATTATGCATGTGTTTTTCCCTGTCTGTAAAAATGTGTCTCTTGTATTTTACCTTTTACATTGTGTAACCTATTGTATTCACAACTGCTTGTGGAGCTTTTCTCCTCGGGCCTCCACTGAAAATGGGCACTTCTTGGCCCAGTAGACTTCCCCGGTAATCAAACTGAAAATAAAAATAAATAAATACGTTTTTAAACTTAATTTTAATTCCTGACAACAGTTTGAATCCAGCATTAGGTGAAACTCTTACTGTCTGTTTTCATAAACTCTTTTCCTGTGAATGTGTTATATATGTATGTGTCTTATCAGTTGTAGTCCTCAACATTTGCGGGGGGGTCTGCACTGAGCAACTGCAGTATGTGATGCTAGATGGCATTTCAAGTGTTACTGCAAAATGTGGAGAGTTTTTGCCTTATACCACATTACACACACAATTAACTTGTGATTTCCCTTGCAGCATCTCTCATATGTAGTACTTAGAAAAGACTATTTCAGTAGCTATTACTGAGCAATTTGTCTGGGCAATATATTTCTGATAGTCATTCCTATGTATTCTCAAAGTCATGATAAAAATAAATTATAATAACCACATTCTGACACCCTTTTCAAAATGACCTGCATACTGGAGTCATACCCTGCTTCAGCTATGATTTTTCATTTAACTTGGTGAGTTTACACTTTGCGAGGTGGATTTTCTGTACTATGTACTGTCCAGAGTGCTGACCAGTGTGCATCACTGCTAAGCCTGTTTGTGCTCAGAAGGCAAACCAAATTACATTTTTTTCACATTTTTCCTTCAGCAAAGAACTCTGATTTCTCACAGCCCAATGTTGCACTAAAGGGGAAAGCAAGAGCAACACTTCATTTCTGAATTGAGCTTTGGCTGTAACATGTAAAGGTATAATACAAATGTAAATAATATGTATGCCACATGTTAAGATAAAACAGATCTGTTGCAAAAGTTATCAGAATCACAGCATTTCCTCTCTGATTCTTAGTTGTGTAAAGGTTGCCAGGTATCACCACTGAATACCACTAAACACGTGCACTTCACAGTCGAGTTCAATACATCAAGGTATAATCATGCATGCACTAACACTTTGCCAACATCCATGCAAATGTGTTTCTTAGCATTGCACTGGGAAGAGATTTTGGACAAAGATAAGAATAGCTGCTGGATAATATTACTTCATTACATGGAAACTACTTAATGAATCAGATGAAATGCAGTGAACTGTGTGGTTAACTGACCACTTAATTCTGGACAGTTGGGTCTGCAATGCAGTACTGACACTTACAATTGATATACAACTACATACACCCTTGATGTGTATAAATCATCATTTTTTATCCCTCCTGCATTGGAACATTAAGTATTGTTTGGCTTTGACAGTCCACATTGCCCATGCAAGAGCACATACTATTGCTAATATCAGTACCATTCATTAAGGTTTAAGGACCATCCTCATTACCTGATGATCCATGAATGATTAATTGTCCATCCTGTGCTTCACAAGATGTGTGTGTCTCATCTACACAACACAGGTACTTGTCTCTGTCAGTCCTGAAGTATACATTAATGACAGCATAGCTGACTTAAGTCAACACTATGCAGCAGTCTGTATTTATTATTGCCAATGATATTGTACTTACTCATTCATATCAACAAATATGGATTTGCACAAAAACTTCAATATCACAACATATTCTCTGTAAGAGAATGAGAAGCTAATCCTATCTACACTACACTGGCACAGTGTAAAAATCAGACTTCTGTGATGGCACTTGTTTTAAGTAATGTGTCCTCTAGATTGTGTAAATAGATAGGGGTTTTAATCTCCCAGAAGTCAACTTGTGTGGCAGCATATGGGGTTGTGTAAGTATGAATTTAACTACTGCTGGCATCAATAAAGTAATAGTCTGGAGAAACGTTTACACTGTAGGGTGAGCCTACATTGATATTAGTTCCTTCTCCTAAAATCATCTTTTCCTCAAAACAACAATGATGTCATCCTCTATAAAGTGCACTTTCACATTATAGATGTCTGACATCTGTAGTGGTGCCTATACTAAGTATGGTGTCCTCTAGATTGTATAACTAGAAAGGCACAGGTTCCAATCTCTTGGCAATCAAGGTGTGTGTGTGCGTGTGTGTGTGTGTGTGTGTGTGTGTGTGTGTGTGTGTGTGTGTGTGTGTGTGTGTGTGTGTATGTAATGCTGGGTCCATAGCATCACTAGAGGATTAATTCAACAGCTGTGCTCATGTGACTCCACTCATAGGAAACATTTACGTGGTCAGATCAATCCTACATCCACTTTTCACTCTGTCCACAAACACATATTGTCTGCAACACATTGATGAGGTCCTCATTTCATTTATGCACTGTCACCTCAACTTGCTTGAAATGCATGCATGATTTCTTCCTCAGTTTGAGTCCTCCATTGGCATAGATTTTATCAGTCAAAAGCTAAGGAATTTGAATACATCATTGAAACTTTCCTGATTGTTTGTGTGTGTGTGTGTGTGTGTGTGTGTGTGTGTGTGTGTGTGTGTGTGTGTGTGTGTGTGTGTGTGTGTGTGTGCGTGTGTGTGTGTGTGTGTTCACTTGTATGTAGATTGCTTCAGTGCATAGGTGGGGAATCCAAATACAGGAATGACTGTTGTCTGTGAGTGTATGTTTCTTCCTCTTACTCTGCAGAACAGGCTGCAAATATGTATATGAGATACATCTGTGCTGTGCAACCACTTTTAAACAGAATGATGAAGATAATACAGAATAGTGATGTAAGCCATTGAAATGTGCAGTGTCAGAGTTGTAAAATAAATCTGTAGTTGCGCTTGAGTTTCAGCAAACCTTCATTAGCCTGTGATGTTAGCTATACAGTTCAAATCCCAACATCACTGCTCACAGTCAATGTGCATGTTGTTAACAGTTTTGTCACCCATATGTGCTACATTTGGGTATAGATGTTGTTTCCTGTTACAAATGTTCATTCTAGATTTCCTTTGGAAGGCTGTATTGAAGACTGATGCTGTCATTTGAATAGACTGTCGTTCCTAATAGTTGTAGTGAGACACCTCAGGAGTAAGGACATGAGATGATATAATGTATGTTGTTGCCTAAGTAAGGCATGTGTTCCAATATGGGATTATATCCACATTGTATTGCTGTTCTGCCATCACAGTGACAACAGCAGGCAACAGCAGGTGTGTTAGGGAATACCTAGCATAGGCAATATTGTCTAACATACAGAAAGATTATTTATAACTAATTACAGGGACATATATTCCTTTACCTATACACATGATGAAATGCTTTCACTTAAGCAAACATACGACAATTAATGATGCACTTATACTGTTGCACTATGATGTTGACTTTCTCATTGTTTAGTCAAGTGTTCCAAACCAGCACTGAGTGACTGTAAGCACTTGTGTCCTTAACTGTTCTGCAAGAAACACATCCTCCACATTTATACTTTGCACGTATATAGTGGCAGAGGCCTCCTCCTTTCAGTTTAGCAAATTAAAAATTATGGGCAAGTAGAATATAGCTGATTGAATGACTTCACATAGGTGGAGTTCAACAGCTATGATAGCAGTCCCACTGGGGTACATGTGATTAATAGACACATTGTTGGAGGAGATGTACAGCTTGATGTTCAAAGTTAGCATAGGGATTCATTTTGTGTGAACATACTGACACCACAAAACAGCCATTAGATCACATCAGTCTTATTCTTTGATATATTGCACAAGCACATGTGATTGCAGCTTTGGATTTCATGGCAGTAGACATTTGTTCTACTTTGTGCAACTGTGGCACATGTGTTGAGTACTGTGGTGTACATGAGTGTGCTTCAGGTCTTGTGTGGTATGTGTGCAAACATACAGAGAAACCTTCCTTGCCAACATAACATTGATGTAGGACTGATCACAGCTGTTTACTCATAATCATACTCATTTAATTGCCATCAGTCTGACATTCTGATATGACATTCATTATCAGGAATCTTTTCTTAGTTCACACATTCATTTCATGTGTTTGTGGCAATACCCATAGCTACTTCCTTTGGCACATGCTGACAATACACAGATATGGAAAATACATTGCATCCTAGTGTGGTGCTGTTATCTGTCTGCACAATAACTGTGTCAGACAAGAGTGCCTTACACAAGGGTATTACATATGTCACACTCTGCTCCGACATTTGTAACACCACACACACCTACATGAGGGATGCATAACCATTAGAATATTGATGTGTATAATTACCTTCAATGGTGATCCTCCTCATACAAGCATTAGACCTATTTCTGTGGTGAATGCAGTTAATACACAGGTCAGTGGTAACCTTGATGCAATGGGTTTGATTCTTCCAAAAAGAGATTATAGCTTATAAGAAATTCCTGTTTTCCAACATATTATATTAAAATGCATGCTATGCAAATATCCCATAATGTATATACTGTTCTTGTGAACTGTTGTCTCATCTCAGCATGTTAATGGCATTCATATGTCATGCAATTCCCTTAGTTACAATGTTCATTTCTGTAACTGTCACATCCTATCATATCATGTCTGCTTTCACTTACCTATATTTGCCCAGGAAGTTTGACCATCATTATTTTTTTATGACATACGTATTGCAAAAATGTGTTATTACAAAATTGTCTTTGTGGCAAAAGCATTTTCACAATAATTATCTTACTATAACTTGAACATTTACCCTCCCCTCTTACATTTGTCTAAATACATCTTTTTGATTTCTGTGCACATTGTCTTCTGTAAACTTCCACTGCTTTTTAACCCATCTATTCTAATTGTCCTTACTGTTTATCCTTCCATCTTACTTATTTCTGCATTCATATCTTTCATTTCTGTGCACACTGCACTCAATGCACTTTCCCTGCCTGCTACTGCTTGCATTATTTGCCCTATGTAGCTTTTCATGCTGTCTGTATGAGCACACTTAACAGGTTTGCCCATAGGCACTCATGTTTGTTTACTGCGTGTGCTTATGCTGCTCAATATCTTTTCTTGCCCACCAACACTGCTGCTGGCCATAAAAATGTACCAGTATTCATGTAAGTGTGATGAGCAGCATGCATATGCAATTAGCGCTGCTGTTCAGCACGCTAACACATAAACACCATGTAGGCTTTTTTTCATGAATCCCAGAGAGCATGTATATTTATGCTCTGTGCATAGTAATGAATATTGTTTCCTTTAGTTTGTGTGTATATTGTTTTTATTTTATGGGATATTTGTTGAAACTGGTACATGACAAGGTTGTTACTAATTTTAAACTTTTGTCTAAATAAAGAAAATGGAAAAATAATTCTATAGTGTAATAATTAATTTATTGCAGCCTCATCCCACAAGACAACACACATTTAAGATGTACTGCATTATAATGCTGAATGCATTTTCTTTAATTGTTTTTAATATGTCCATCTTCACTAATCATATAGGAATATATACTGGAATGAGACATGGAACTTTATGTACACAGTGGCAAGGTATACAGGTAATGGACCCTGTCATAAACCTAATAGGTGGATGTGGAAATGTAGAATGAAACTGTATTAAGCCTGCAGTTATGACACTTTGCACTGTTGCTCTTTTAAGTAACAACTCTTGAGGAACCAATTCATAAAACCCTATTAGCTGAGAAATTAACTGATAAAAAAAGCAAGCATTGCAGATGGGCAAGCTTTCACACCCCCTAAATTTCTTTTCCTAGAGTAAACTTCTAACTGATTGACTGTTCAGATGATGTATCAGGCATTTTAACTTATTTTTTTATCTTTAATGAGACTATTAGTCTTATGGATTTTTCTACCTTCACTTTAATAGCATTCCTGTAAAATGCATTTCCATTTGTGATACTGTTTGTTAATGATATTTAGTTAATCAGTTAATTTTGGGGGCATATTATGTCAATGAAACATATACTCTGGTAGGGCATAATGGATTAGTAATGATCATATTGCATATTTTTGATTAAAATGTATTTATGTTACTGTGACAAACTTCCCTTATATCCATTTTTATGGAATTTATCTTCATTCAGTTAGCAGTTTCTGCATTAAGCAACACACTGCAAACCTTGCCTGAAACCCACTGCAAATGCTAATCAGAGATAACAGTTAGAATTCAGATAAATGGTAATGTAGCTATATTATAAACATGATGGAAATGGGTAAGTAGGGCAGTCAGAAAGGGTAAAGACTGAGCAGAAAAACACACAGAATGACAATTAGAAAGGAAAATGGAGTGGCGTTATAGAAGAAGTTTTTATTTGTTGGCTAGGAGCCTATTTTCTTTTTAAAAGGGAAAGAGGGGGAAGGTAGCATGGTGAAAGTGAGGGTATGAAGGATGGTATAGGGATGTCAGTAGAGGGGAACAAACAGATGCAAAAGAGACAAATACAGACAGTGGCAGTGCTGACACATGGGGGGACAGTGACTACAGATGTAGATATATATGGGTAGGACAAATGGTGACTGGACAGCAGCATAGAGAGTAAAATGACACAAAAGAAGGAGAACCCCATGATGGAGGATAGGGTGGGATAAGAGCTGCCTGTTAGGGTGCACTGTGTTGAACTCAAACAACAGTCAGTTATCTCCTTTATTGTCCTCATGTCTGGGCTAGTGGTCACAACCATGCAGCTGTGCCAATCCAGGTGTTTAGCCACTAGTCCAAAATAATTCTCGCCAACTCTTCTACTTCTCACCTCTCACCAGATAATTAATTTGACCCTACTGATGCTGTGTAATCAGGAGTCATCACCCCCACATTGGAGAAGTAGAACCAGAGGCTAACAGCAGACTCTCTGGGTCACTTGTCACATAATGAATATTGACACACTTCAGAGAAGCTGGCTTGAAGGCTGCGGGGACAGGGCATGTGATGTTGAGACAGATATATGACATGAATGCTGCCACAGCATATCAAGTGCTATGCCTGACACTGCATGGTCATGAATGTTAATGAAGACCAAAAGAACAAGAAAAACAAATAATAAAATGAAAAATATTACAGCAATCAAATGAAAAACAAGCCAAAAACAATAACTGCACAAGCCAAAAAAACTAAGTGCTAAGTTCTGTTGCACCATGTGATACTACGGAATCTAGAAAAAGAAAAATGCAGTTAGAAAAGAAATGGCAAAAAGCATAAGTAATAGTCATGCTTGGGCATACCTATTACAAAACTATGCAAACTAAAGGGTGAGATATGATGGGAGGTACACTGTCACTGATGTGTAAGACAGTAGCACAGTGTATGTTAGTCAGCCAATTTAAGCAAAATGGCATTAATGCTAGGCTTATATAGCCAAACTACAAAAATGAATTACACAGTTGTCATGAGCAGGCATCATATACTATGTGACCAACACTGGGATGTATTGCAGAAGATAGCAACAGGCCACATGTAATACACCTAAGGATGACAACAACAATATGCATGGAACACATAATTCCCCCAGTAGTACTGTCTTCTGAGAAATGTAAAACCAAATGCATTGCTAAAGTACAGCACGATATCTGTATGCCCATGGTATGCTAGGTGTGGCTGCCAAATTCATAGCCATGGAATGGACAATCATATGGCACATTAATCCAGCATGACAAGGGCAGTGTGTAGCAGGTGCATGGCAATTGCATAAGTATGAGGCATTGAAGAGTGACAACTAGAAATGTACCACAGCAGGTGTCTGTATCCATAATTACACTGATTTTGCCTTATTAGTATAATAGCTGGAGGACAAGACACATAATAGGACAATAAACACAGCATTGCTATTGGATAACTATATGAAATGTCAGGACCAAGTACAACAAGTTCCAAAATGTAGAGACTGAGTGGCTGAAAGAATGGACTTATATATAGTAAGTCCGAGATGTCATTTCTCACAATTTTCCCTTTTCTCCAAGGTATGGCAATCTCAAAGAAGGCATATATAAATTCAAGGGGTGTGGGGGTCTGCCTTCCACATGGAGTGGTGCAGGGGTGGGGCTTACCCCCCCCCCCAATAAGTAGTTTAAAGCAGAACAGCGATTTTTTGAAATTTACTCTTTTGAGTTTTTTGTCTTTTTTGTTTGGGCTGTCAGCACTCATCATTTCAAGTGCTGATATTTCAGTATGGAGTCTTGCTATTGTCATACACATTAAACTATCACATTTGCTGTAGAGTAGTAAGCAGAATTTCAACAGAAATTATTGCAAGAATAAACAGAATAGACAACTGTTATACAGCTGATGCACAGACCTCGGGCAAGTGAGCATGCATAATAGACACATTTACGTTCTTTAGGGAGGGTTCTTCAACTGAAATTTGCAGACAATGGAATATACAACATAGGGATGGTTGGTATGGGGAAGGAAAGCTAATAGACATAGGTTTATCCAACTGTAGTCCGCCAGATGTACTGGTTAAGGATCATCATATAGAGAGATGTTTCAAAGTACACACCCTCTACTACAGGAGTACAGTTAACATACACAGAAAAAGAGGATGGAGTGGGGAAGGACCATCTGCTAAATGATGTGTGCTATGGATGCATTCTGTGGGACATACAGAAGTGTTGCCAGGAGGTCAAAAAGAAGCAAAAACAGATCACATCTCCAAACTGTCACAAATGGATTATTGTGGGAAGTGGCCTATGAAATTAGTCTACATCAGGTATGACACTTTTTATGGCCACCTCTGTCACATGGTAGCTATGGGTTGATGTATTTGTGCCCAGGCACTGCTAAAAATTTATATCACCATGTGCAGAGACGTAGATGGCAGAGCAACAGCATGAACTCTTAGCCTCTCTACTAGACAAACCCTTGCAACTACAGTTTTATTACCCTCTCTCCTTTATGGTGCCCCTCTCCTCACTAATATCCAAAATTCTACAAAATCCAAACTTGATATGTGTTACAACAGAATAGCCAAATTTGCCACCAAGGCTAAATTATCATCCCACCACTATAACTCACTGAAACAATTAGGCTGGTTGGAACTCCCCCACCATCTCTCATTCACCCAGCTAACTACACCACATGGAATAATCCACAGACCCACAGACTGTCCTGCTCTCTCAACTCTTCTTGCCAAATACCAACCCAGCAAGCAACTAGGATCTGAAAATCATATACTTCTAAAAGTAGAAAAGCCCTCCTTACCGGCTGGTCAACTGCTCTACTCCTTCACCATCACCAGACTATGGAACTCGCTTCGTCTTTCTATAAGAAACACCGGCAGCACCATCACCTTCAAACAAACACTGAAAAATCATCTCAACTCTTCCTGGCTATGTACCTGCTCTATAATCTAACCTCTGCCTTTTCCTTATATTATAAATAAATTCCTATGCTTTTTACTATTAGTGACTGATGATATGTTTTCCATATTTATTATTTTTTTATTTCTTTCATGACTTGCTGATACTGGCACAATAATGCTGATTAATTTATCTCCATTTTTGCCATTCTGAATGCATCTGGCAACCAACTAAATTCCTGCTTTTATGTATATATTCTGTATTTGTTACTGTAATCAAACCAACTAAATTCCTGACTTATGTATATATTCTGTATATATTACTGTAACCACTATGTGTAACACTGTTTCTACTTCTGTACCAATTAGTGTTTTTTTTTCTGCATCTATGTTCTTGTTGGAGCTTTTCTCCCAGGGACCTCCAATGAAAATGGGCTCTTTTAGGCCCAGTGGACTTTCCTAGTAAACAAATGCAATAAATAAATAAATAAATAAATAAATAACTCCTGGAAAATTTCTTCTCAGCAGAGGCAGACATAATAATGTAGGCTCTATGTAAGCATGGAAAGGACACTCTGAACACAGATAGGCCTCATATGCTTTCTAGTAGTCTATGTAGCAAAAACTCATTCCGTATGTGAATGTCATAAATGGCCACAGCAGATCAGCATAACAGGTTCACCAATATGATATTGCATGCCCACACAAAGTCCCATGCTAGTGTGTTTTTGAGTGGATGGTCTCATCTGGGAATCAACATTCACAAACAGCTCTGACTGAAACATTGGACTAATGGTGTGCTTGTCTTGGGGAGGTGGAAGGATGTTGACACCTTGTGGAGTGCTGGATGTTGGGAATGAATAAGTCACAAAATTTCATGTATCTACCAGGGATGTACAATGCTGGTATCACCTTAACTCACCAGAACGGTGTCGTGGTGCAGTGCACAACTAGTGTAGACATTCTGATGGCAAGTGCCACTATATCTCTCCTATATGCATATCTGGGATGCAGATTTGGTGGCAGACACCTTTTGGTATGTTTGCCTTCCTTCAGTGTATGACGTTCTTCTTGGAATGCTAATGCATCAGTGGAGTGTAGGATTATCACATATCATTAATTGTACACACAGGTGCTTGTGTGCTGCCTTCATGGGTGCAACAGTCATGTCAACAGTCATGTTTGATATCAGTAAGGCATTAGAGCCTGACAGTGATTGTGATCTCATCCTGTCGCAGTACAATAGCATAGTATCACTGCTGGTAATGGTTTCTTTGGGGAGCACTCTGCCATACACATCTACTGACACTTTCTGTGTTGCCTGTGGAAACCACTCCTGTCTTTCCTTTGTTGATGTCTGCAGCCCAACACAAGGGGCATAATAGTGTACCAGTACAGATGGATGCCACCAGTGCCATGGCATAGATGAATTTCATAATGAATGGCATGTGTAACAATATACATGAGGATCAGCTACATCTGAGTATGAGGGACAGGAAGCAGACCCACCTGATTAGGTCACTGTACAGCCATGGGGCCTCCTGGATCTACACATCAATGCCAGTGCCAAAACCATGGTCATCAGTCCTCTGCCTACATTGTGGGTACAACCCAAACAGGATGTACACTGACATCATTTAGTACAACTTTAACAACTCCATTCATTGGTGGTGATCTAAGTAGGCCATGATGGGGTCCACCCTCACAGACATAGCCTCTGTGGTGGTCCTTAGCACTGTATGGCCATTGAGAAGTTGCTGGGAGTTTCTTTCCTCTAGCCAATGACATTTAGTGTCTGCATTGCTGCCACCAGTGGACTGCTGGAAAAAGCATCTTGTTTAGATCTCTGATATGTCAGATACATCTCATCTCTGCTTGCAAAAGGGTCTAAAGAGAAAAGAAGTAGATATCAATATTTGATGTTTATACATTTATTCCTTTCAAAATCTAGGTGCAATAATAATATTTTACATTTGTCATTTTTATAACATTGTTACACCACACACATACACACACACACACACACACACACACACACACACACACACACACACACACACACACACACACACACACACACACACACACACACACACACACACACACACACACACACACACACACACACACACACACACACACACACACACACACACACACACACACACACACACACACACACACACACACACACACACACACACACACACACACAGATTTTTGTGAATGATTTGTAAAATAAAAGTGAAAGTTGCTTGGGCTGAATGAAGAAATGCTTTCTACAGTACACTTACAGCAAACGCAATTAAAGAAAATTAAACCATTCATTATACATTATGTTTTTTCCATCTGTCCAGGTCACATTTGTCTCTAACTTTTTTCACTAGTTATATATTTTAGTTAATTATTTCATTTATATTTGCTTGCATTGCTGCATGCACACATCTCACATTCCTTTTTTAATGTATTTATCAGGATGATGCATTTATTTCAGTGCCAAATTAAAACAAATTTTCCATTTGCCTTTAGTTTTCAGAATGAGATGTACATCTCACCCTGTTTTAACTGACTTCACATTTACTCTTTATATAGAACAAACCTATGTTAAATGTGATATGACTATTCATAGCCCCCTTTAATTCTGCATTTGACTGTTACAGTCAGAAGTAACATCCAAAACCCAACTGTAGAGTGATCATTAGACAGACACTAGGTCATATAAGAGACAGCAGGCAGGAGCATCTGTGGTAACTGCATTCACAATGCCCAGCAAAGATTAGAAGGAAGTCTTTTCATGAGAAATGTTTGAAAGAAGATTAACCAAATGCAGTTAGGCTAAAAGGAGAATATAATGGAGGAATCACATAATAAAGTGCAAATGTGCAAGGAATATAAATTTATAATCAGAAAGTGAAATTCTCAAAGGCACACATCTGAAAAAGCAGCTGGGTGCCAGTAATCACGGAATGTGCAGTACTTTTTCATCTTCAAAAAAAAGGATATAGTCCTGTTACATAAACAAATTAATAGTTCTAACACAAGCTTACAAATGAAGCAAAACTGAAAACAACTAGTATACATCATACATTCAGACTAAACATATAACCTGTTATAGGGATCCTTCCATGTAACATAAAATGCTAAATGAAACCTTTGCTCCATTGGAGGCCCACAAGACAATTTCATCTAATATCTAGGTCACCAGAAAACCTGCAGCAGATTCCCCAGTCACACTATAAGTAAAGTCACGCAATTTATTCCATTTCCCAGGTGTCTGTGAAGCAGCTCTACATCACTGTTAGTAAATTGTCCAGAAAAAGGAATTCCTGAAGCTTATGCAGGAGGGAAAAAAAACAAAATATGAAATTTGACTAATAAATAAAATGATTTCATGGAAGCAAAACACACAAGCGCACTTGTGCACGTGTGCGCGCACACACCCACGTGCGCACACTCACACACACACACACACACACACACACACACACACACGCGCACACATGCACACACACACACTCATGCACACACACACGCACACACACGCACGCACGCGCACACACACACACACACACACACACCTTTTTGGTGTGATGGTATTAGAAAATTATGTACATTTTTGATTCTGTGTTTATTTAGTTGTAGATAGTTTTTGCTTTTTCTCATATTTAAGATGGTGCCTTTCTACAAAGTAAATTAAGAATAGTGATATACTACCAAAGAAAGAAAGATTAATACTCTGCACTCTACTGCTATTTCAAACCTTAATGACCTTTACACTTTATTCTAGTATTGTAGAAAGATATGATATGTCTCATGCTAACACTATGTCCTAGGTCTAAAATGCAAACCAAACAACACTGTACAGTGAAGGAATCAGTTAGCATAGGAGAGAAATACTGTTGTCTATTGTTCCCTTCTTAGACGTGAATTTATTTAATAGTGAACTAATCTGCGGGTTGGCAAAATATTTTCATAACTTCTTCAGTAAGTATCTGAAAATAAGCTAAGAAACTGGGACAAATTGTATCACTTTCTGAATGCTAAGGTCTACATCATTTATGAACACCATCAGTTAGTTGTTGATTAGAAAAGTAGTTGTTAATTTATCTCCTTTTACCTCATCTATAGTCAAGACTTTATCTCTTTATGCCAACAGAGCTGTCTACAACAAGTCTTTCATGCAGGCATTGTTGAAGTGCTTTTTCCTGGTGACAATGATGGGGATTATTGAGTATTAGAGAATGGTGACCTGTACTTTGCCAATCTGATTGGAGTACAAACATTCTCCAGCAAGGTCTTAATGTATAGATAATGTCAACCAAAAAACAATTCCTCTGCTTCACATGAAGCTTACACAATTAAAATCTAAACTGCTGCTTTTTTTTTTTTTTACACTTGCTAAACATCACTTTGCATTGTTGGGCCCCAGAACACCCCTGGGCATGCATTATCTCCACAATAACCCACACCCTGTTGGGCATTATTGATTGCTTGAAATCTGTCTATACCTTGCAGACTCTGACTCTGCAGAAAGAGCCATTGCTATTCCTTTCTTACTTTTTTCTGAGAGTGTTATTTGAAATTGGAAAACTAGCTTGCCTTCATAGTCACAACGAACAAGAAGTTCTGCTGCCATTTCCATTCTGTTTTCATGAAACTGTTATTCTGACTTTGGAAATTCTAAGTAATGTAGCAAGTCAAACGAATGAGTAATATGATTTTTAAATTACAGGCCTGTTGGACGTGACTTTTATCTTGGGGCTTCAGTTAGCTACAAGTAACTGTAAATAACAGCGACAGATGCATTATGAGGATTTATTATGACTACTATAGTCTTAGGAAGCATTTTCTTTTCCTTTCTTTTCCCTGTCCAACTACCATAATATGTTGCATGTATATTTAATTCTTTATAAAAGTAAATAGCATTCACTGGTTCATTTCTAAAACCATAGTTTATTACTGAATGGTGTCCTCACAGTTTTAGTGCTACTGTTTTTTATTCATCCTCAAGAGAGAGAGAGAGAGAGAAAGTACTCGACTATCATCTGTTTACTGCATATGTGTGTGTGTGTGTGTGTGTGTGTGTGTGTGTGTGTGTGTGTGTGTGTGTGTGTGTGCATGAGCGCATGCATGTGTGTCTGTAGCTGTGTGTTTTTTTGTGTGTGTCTGTGCATGTGTATGTACATGAAAATAGTGTGGTTGTCTCAGTTGCTTTTGTTAGGTTTGTACTAGGAGGTAATAGGAGCACATTGACAAGGGTGAAATCCAAGAAAATCATTGATTTTAAGCCTGCTCTTTACCAGGTGGCATTAAACATATATGGGTGTGACAGGAGTTGGTCAACACTCATAACTCAAAGCAGTAGTGCATTTTTGATTTAACAAAGTCCAATCACATTGAACCTCGACAAACTCCCAAGGTTCATCAAGACATAATGTCACTGAATAAATTATAACAGGCAATAACACTACTTACATACAGCAACAGTGACCAAAGCTGTATTTCCAGCTATGAGTACAATGTGATATACATTCTGCAGGTTGAGTAGATGGCATAGTGATGCTGGCATATGATTCTGTATTACAAGAGGATGTCTAAAATCAGGAAAAGGCCTGCAATTCAAAATAAGTTAATAGAAGAAAAGTTAATAATTTCTCCTGGGAATCTCCTAAGAGTTAAAATATCAGAACACTGTTGCACTTCTGTTCTGAATTGAATGGTGAGTGCATCTCTGAATCATGCCATCAAATACTGAGATGGAAAATGTTAATACAGACAAATTTGAGAATGTTCTGATTGATGTGACTGTCAAAAAAGTGTTTTAGTCAGAACAGGAAGACAATTAAGATTGAAGAAGTATTCAGAGTTTAAGTGCAAGACAAGGAATTGCTGATGCAACTATTACTAGCACAATGAATAATAAAGAGACCATAGTGAATTTAGCTGTAAAAAGCAATGATTCCAAAGTTAATAGCTCAGTCTTACAAGCAGTTAACAAGCTCACTTAAGCTTAAAATGATAAGGTGCAGTTAAGATTTTAAGAAGATAGAACCTTTGGAAGTTTCAGTTGATAAATTAACTTGAGTTACAAACAAGGCTTTTAGCAGATGAGGAGAAGCAAACTGCTCAGGAAACAAAAACAACCACAATAAATGAGAAGTGATTTTGATCTAATTTTAAATTTATTTCATCAGTCTGTATTTGCTTTAGCTAAGGCCTTTAAGCCTATATTAGTAATTCCAGTGCATAGTTGCTCTGCATTTTTGCTGTTTTAAGTCATCTAACTGCTGTTATTAATGGCTGCCATTATTTTACTATCACTAAGCACCAGTTTTGCTGTTTAGTGCGTGTAAAATATTAAAAAAAAGAAAATTAAAAAATTGTGTGTGTTTATGTCTGTGTGTGAGTGCATGTGAGTGAGAGCGAGGTCGACTGAGATGTTCTTTTACATTCGCTATGCAGCGATTTTGCTATTTAGTGAGCGTAAAAATTAACCACACAGAAAAAAGTATCTGTGTTTATGCTTCTGTCTAAGTGTGAGTGTATGCCTGCTTGTGTGCATGAAAATGAGGGGTGTGTGCGATTGAGAGAGAGAGTGAAAAGTGAAGAGTGAAAGCGATCAAGCACTGGCAGCAGTTGATAAGAGGCTTACATACCTCTTGACCTCTGTGTGTGTGTGTGCGTGTGTGTGTGTGTGTGTGTGTGTGTGTGTGTGTGTGTATGAGAGAGAGTGAGCGAGCGAGATCATTGACCAAAAGCAGCAGAAGTAAAGAGGTTTGCATATCTCTCGACCTCTTAGCTCAAGAAATCTGGAAAAAGCCTGAAATAATGGGGAAACAAAGGCTCAAAAATAGGAACAGATTTTAAATATTGTTCTTATAAAATTATGAAGAAGCTTAAATAACAGGATTTGTGTTAGCATGAACTTTCTGAGGGAAATAAAGTGTGAAAGTCAAATGTATGTCATTATTTAGTGACTTCAGTCCCCAATGACTGTCAACAAACCACACATTTCAGGAGTAAGAGAACAAAAAAAAAATAAAGTAAATATCTGGATTTTTTTAAATGTTATATTTCGGATGTAAAATGCTTCCTCCAGCACCATTTGCATATACTACAGCAGCTTTGAAACATTAGGCAGAAGAACTATTTTACATCAAAAATATATAAAAAATATAGCAATAAAAATAAATAAATAAATAAGTAAAACACAACAATTTTATAGCAGATAGCCCACTATCTAAGTGCAATAATGCCGTCTAGGAGTTGGACTTCATAACACCCTTGGGTAGGTGTTATTTACACAGTAATGCACACCCTGGTGGGTATTATTGCTCCCAAAATATCACAGCAAACAGCAACTTTGAAATTCTTAGATCCTTAGCTCTGAGCTGATTGGCCTGGAATTGACTTAATGCAAAGACAAGTCCTGAAGTTGTCTGGTATTCATTCAGAACATAAAAATGAAACTATGGTTTAATAGCAACAGACCTCTTAAACAGCAAAAATGCAGTACCTGGATTATTAATATAGGCTTAAAGATTTTAACTAAAATAGATTCAGACCGTTAAACTGAACTTATAATCAGATCAATAAATAAGAACACATCTCTCTTTGTCTGTTTTGTAGAATAATAATAATAGTTTAATGAGAGTATATGTGTAGTAAATATAAATGGCTTAATAAATTATTAAATAATTTTGGTTCTGACAATTTACTATAGATTGCAATAATGATTAAGATAGGGGGTATGGATATATGGTGAATAAAATGATTAACGGAAAGAAGGGTAGGGTAATTGTTATTACTTAGGTAAAAGAATGTTATACATTCTCAACAGCATCTGTTCATGGTCCATTTCATGAATAAAGCTGTTTTTTTGAGTGGTACAACTTGCATTCTGTACGAAATTGACAGAGCTTCTATTATAAAAGGAGGGACTGGAAGTTATTCTAAATGTGAATTCGGACAGATCAGTCACTCCAGTAATATTTAATTATCATTTATCGCAAAGTTGACCACTGAATGATTTTATTAGACAAGGAAATTTAATGGATGTATTGAGAAAAATAATGATGTGAAGAGGCAATGCACACATATATTTATTTATTTAATGTTTGTTGACTGGGAAAGTCCGACTAGGACAGGGTCTATTTTCACTCCAGATGCATGTCTTTGGAATGTGGGAGGAAACAAGAGCACCCAGAGGAAACCCAAGCGAATGCAGGAAAGACATGCAGATTCCACACAGAAGGCACCCCAGCTGAGATTTGAACCAGAGAACTCTTGTGTGAGGTGACAACGCAAACTGCTGCACCACTGCATCATCCAACTATATATATATATATATTACAAAAAGACAGACTATTTACACGTAGAGACTATTTTTTTATCTCTAGTGATTTGATGCATTACTGTTTTGATTACAGATTTATTGAATGTCTATTATTCATTGACCATAAGTGATCAATATTATTTTGTCTGGTTACATTAATAAAATAATATATGTAAAGAGGAAATGTATGATAAATGGTTTGAATGTAAGAACTTTTTCAATATGATACAAAGTGAAATAAATCCCTATTGGAATGAAAATGTGGGTTTACCAGTTTCCATGTGGTATAAATGTGATGGATTTAAAGCTTACATTTATAGTTGCATGATTACTTATAGCATACATAATTTACAAACATTAGAAATCACGATAAAGGAAATTGATGAACAAATTTTAATGTTATGTATGTTACTAGTTGATAATTATAATAAATCATGGAAGGAAAAAAACTGAGATTATGTAAAATATGAAACTCAGAAACCGATTTTGAGAAGTCAATGTAAATTTTTAATCTCTTTATGTACATAAGACAAGTAAAATGTTGGCTTTTGGGTGTTGAGTACTATATACAGAAAGCTAAAATTTAAAGATAAGTCTTAAAACCTGAGCCAAAGTAAAGGACCAGCATTTGATCACAAACATACTAACTGAATATTTTTATGAATTACATAATAAAAAAATGGTCAAATTATACCAATGAGATTAAAGAATGGATCAGTGACCCAGCTATAATTAGTCAACATAATATAAACATGCAAAAAACAATTGCAGAAAATACAAAAGTCTAGTGCTGACTTAAAAAAGAATAAATGCACAAGATTATTATATTACCAGCTATTTATTATATTACATTTAATAAATAGGTATGCAGCACAGCCTCCTGTCTCACAGCAAAAAAATGCACCAGCACGATATGAAGATATAAAAGCACAAGATTTAATCCAATAGATAAAAAACACACACGGTTAAGCGCTTTCATCCACAATGGACTTCTTCAGAACACTAAATAAAGCTAACAACCAGCCTTAAATACAATTGAACATTGCTTAATTGATAATTCACATGTTCCAGCTTAATGCTTTTTAAAGTGCTAGTACCAACAAAAAAGTGCCAGTGCATGAATAGATGAACTTCCAAAAAACAATAGTACAATAAAACATTCAATACATATGCATAAAATCTATACATTACGATTTTCTAAAACAGGTTTGATAGTGATGTGTTCGTTTAAACCAGGGTGCGTGGAGGCGTTTAATTTCACCTGCCACCTCACCTCTTTTTCACTCACTAGTTTCTTAACATCCCCACCCCTAACGTTAGATCTAACTACCTCTAAAATACCAAATCTAAAATTTGAACAGTCCTCACTTGCCTTTAAATGCTTCCACAAAGCATTATTCTCATCCTGTTTCCTTATACTATATTGGTGGTCGTAAATCCTATTACGCAGACACCTCGTAGTTTTGCCTACGTAGAAACAGGGACAACAAGTGCATAGGGCTAAATATACTAAATTGGAGGTTCTACAGTTCCCTTTTTGAAAAAATACTTTTGTGTTGTTAAAATTCTCCAAGGTAACATCCTGCACATCCGTAATATATTGGCACTGCGAGCATGTGCCACATCTTGTAGTCCCCCTACTATATTCCGTCTTTATCTGTTTGTTCTCTAACATAAATTTCAAGTTCAAACCATTCCTGTGTACAAATTGGGGCTCACTCCCAACTGCCTCCCAGACCCGTTTGTCTGTTCTAAGTACCTTCCAATTTTTTTGAATTATATTTTTAATTTGGTTACAGTGGGGTCCATACTGTATAATGCATGCTTTCCCAAACCTATTCATCATATCTCTATCACTCGTATGGTTCGGATTATTGGTCAGTGTACCCCCACCCAGCAAAGGGGTATATCTAATCCCCCATTGTTGCTGGACATATGTCCGTAGGTCATTGATCATATTCACAGGATACCCCCTTTCAACAAAAAATGTACCAATCTTTTCCAATTCCTCACCTAAATCCCTACTGTCAGACGTCATCCTTGCAGCTCGGATGAACTGCCCCTTCACAATGTTCTTCTTTTGTGCCCACGGGTGACTACTGGTATAATGTAGGTAGGAGTTACTGAATGTGATTTTTCTAAAAATATTAGACTTGAATTTACCTTCATTTAATGTGATCAACACATCTAAATATGGAATAGATATCTTATCTGAGTTCATAGTGAATTTAAAATAGTCACTACAGGAGTTGATGTACCTAAGAAACTCATCTAACTTTCCCTTGTTCCCCTTCCACACAAGAAAAATATCGTCTAAAAAGCGATAGTAACACCCTATATGGTCCATCCATGGGGAACCCAAAATGAACTCCTTCTCCCAATTGTAAAGGACTAGGTTAGCGTATATTGGGGCGCAAGCAGCACCCATCGCTACACCTTTAGATTGTCTAAAGTAACTTCCCTCATAAAAAATGTAATTATGGGTTAATACTATCTCCATGAAATCCATAATCAGTAACGTCCTATCCCAGGTGACCTGACCTATCTCTTGTATACAATCCTGAAACCTTCTCAACCCTTCTTCATGGGGTATACTTGAGAAAAGGTCAACCACATCGATGGTTACCAACCATTCAACTTCCTCGGAAATCTGTGGTACCAACCTACCCAAAAAATCCCATGAATCGCGGACTAAGTGGGTGATACTCCCTAAGCTAGGTTTTAACCATTTGTCAATAACTTTCCCAAAAGGGAAAGTTTTAGATGAACTTCCAGAAATGATTGGTCGGAAAGGGGGATCGACCAGATCCTTGTGGACCTTCGGGATACCAACAATAGTACCTATGATTGGATGTTCCACTTTCACAAAATTCCCAAGGTCTGAATCGATACTTCCTTCAAGTATTAAATCATTAACTAATGTGTCCACTCTCCTATACCCACAGTTCACTTCATTAAGAGATGAAACCTCATATTTTCCAGAATTCATAAGTATATTTAACATTTTGTCCATATATAATTTGGAAGGGTAAAGAACAACCCCACCCTTTATCGGTTTCATTATCCGGATATCCTTATCCTCTCGTAACTTTTTAACGATAAATTCCTTCTTAGATAAATTATGTTCCAGACGGTTGTATCCAGAACCATTCCGTGTTGTAAACTTGTATATTTCATCTACCACAAGTTTCTCAAAGGTGTCTAATAAACTATTAAGGGGGGGGGGGTGTAAGAACTCCTAACTCTAAATTCCTTATTATTGTTAGTCTTTAGTCCAGCAAATTTAACACTGAGATTCAATTTTCTAATATACTTTTTAACATCTATTATATTCTCTACTATATTCATCCTGCAATGTGGGATGAATTTCATCCCTTTGGATAACATAGTAAAGTGTTCAATAGTAAGTACTTCATCCGTATAATTATATATATTAAAGTTATCAAATGAACTGAGCACCTTGTTGACCCTAAGGATTTCCTTGTTTAAGCCATTAGTACACTTGGTACCTGCAGTAACATGGGTAATGTCTATCTCGTCGCTCTCCCCCCAGTCCACTCTTCCTTTCCGGTCTGATAACCTCTCACATTTTCGTCCCAGTCCAGTTCTTCCCATAAAAAAAATTTTTTATGGGAAGAACTGGACTGGGACAAAAATGTGAGAGGTTATCTGACCAGAAAGGAAGAGTGGACTGGGGAGAGCCATGAGATAGACATTACCCATGTTACTGCAGGTACCAAGTGTACTAATGGCTTAAACAAGGAAATCCTTAGGGTCAACAAGGTGCTCAGTTCATTTGATAACTTTAATATATATAATTATACGGATGAAGTACTTACTATTGAACACTTTACTATGTTATCCAAAGGGATGAAATTCATCCCACATTGCAGGATGAATATAGTAGAGAATATAATAGATGTTAAAAAGTATATTAGAAAATTGAATCTCAGTGTTAAATTTGCTGGACTAAAGACTAACAATAATAAGGAATTTAGAGTTAGGAGTTCTTACACCCCCCCCCCCCTTAATAGTTTATTAGACACCTTTGAGAAACTTGTGGTAGATGAAATATACAAGTTTACAACACGGAATGGTTCTGGATACAACCGTCTGGAACATAATTTATCTAAGAAGGAATTTATCGTGCTAAAAAAGTTACGAGAGGATAAGGATATCCGGATAATGAAACCGGATAAAGGGGGTGGGGTTGTTCTTTACCCTTCCAAATTATATATGGACAAAATGTTAAATATACTTATGAATTCTGGAAAATATGAGGTTTCATCTCTTAATGAAGTGAACCGTGGGTATAGGAGAGTGGACACATTAGTTAATGATTTAATACTTGAAGGAAGTATCGATTCAGACCTTGGGAATTTTGTGAAAGTGGAACATCCAATCATAGGTACTATTGTTGGTATCCCGAAGGTCCACAAGGATCTGGTCGATCCCCCTTTCCGACCAATCATTTCTGGAAGTTCATCTAAAACTTTCCCTTTTGGGAAAGTTATTGACAAATGGTTAAAACCTAGCTTAGGGAGTATCACCCACTTATTCCGCGATTCATGGGATTTTTTGGGTAGGTTGGTACCACAGATTTCCGAGGAAGTTGAATGGTTGGTAACCATCGATGTGGTTGACCTTTTCTCAAGTATACCCCATGAAGAAGGGTTGAGAAGGTTTCAGGATTGTATACAAGAGATAGGTCAGGTCACCTGGGATAGGACGTTACTGATTATGGATTTCATGGAGATAGTATTAACTCATAATTACATTTTTTATGAGGGAAATTACTTTAGACAATCTAAAGGTGTAGCGATGGGTGCTGCTTGCGCCCCAATATACGCTAACCTAGTCCTTTACAATTGGGAGAAGGAGTTCATTTTGGGTTCCCCATGGATGGACCATATAGGGTGTTACTATCGCTTTTTAGACGATATTTTTCTTGTGTGGAAGGGGAACAAGGGAAAGTTAGATGAGTTTCTTAGGTACATCAACTCCTGTAGTGACTATTTTAAATTCACTATGAACTCAGATAAGATATCTATTCCATATTTAGATGTGTTGATCACATTAAATGAAGGTAAATTCAAGTCTAATATTTTTAGAAAAATCACATTCAGTAACTCCTACCTACATTATACCAGTAGTCACCCATGAGCACAAAAGAAGAACATTGTGAAGGGGCAGTTCATCCGAGCTGCAAGGATGACGTCTGACAGTAGGGATTTAGGTGAGGAATTGGAAAAGATTGGTACATTTTTTGTTGAAAGGGGGTATCCTGTGAATATGATCAATGACCTACGGACATATGTCCAGCAACAATGGGGGATTAGATATACCCCTTTGCTGGGTGGGGGTACACTGACCAATAATCCGAACCATACGAGTGATAGAGATATGATGAATAGGTTTGGGAAAGCATGCATTATACAGTATGGACCCCACTGTAACCAAATTAAAAATATAATTCAAAAAAATTGGAAGGTACTTAGAACAGACAAACGGGTCTGGGAGGCAGTTGGGAGTGAGCCCCAATTTGTACACAGGAATGGTTTGAACTTGAAATTTATGTTAGAGAACAAACAGATAAAGACGGAATATAGTAGGGGGACTACAAGATGTGGCACATGCTCGCAGTGCCAATATATTACGGATGTGCAGGATGTTACCTTGGAGAATTTTAACAACACAAAAGTATTTTTTCAAAAAGGGAACTGTAGAACCTCCAATTTAGTATATTTAGCCCTATGCACTTGTTGTCCCTGTTTCTACGTAGGCAAAACTACGAGGTGTCTGCGTAATAGGATTTACGACCACCAATATAGTATAAGGAAACAGAATGAGAATAATGCTTTGTGGAAGCATTTAAAGGCAAGTGAGGACTGTTCAAATTTTAGATTTGGTATTTTAGAGGTAGTTAGATCTAACGTTAGGGGTGGGGATGTTAAGAAACTAGTGAGTGAAAAAGAGGTGAGGTGGCAGGTGAAATTAAACGCCTCCACGCACCCTGGTTTAAACGAACACATCACTATCAAACCTGTTTTAGAAAATCGTAATGTATAGATTTTATGCATATGTATTGAATGTTTTATTGTACTATTGTTTTTTGGAAGTTCATCTATTCATGCACTGGCACTTTTTTGTTGGTACTAGCACTTTAGAAAGCATTAAGCTGGAACATGTGAATTATCAATTAAGCAATGTTCAATTGTATTTAAGGCTGGTTGTTAGCTTTATTTAGTGTTCTGAAGAAGTCCATTGTGGATGAAAGTGCTTAACCGTGTGTGTTTTTTATCTATTGGATTAAATCTTGTGCTTTTATATCTTCATATCGTGCTGGTGCATTTTTTTGCTGTGAGACAGGAGGCTGTGCTGCATACCTATTTATTTTGTGGACTGTTCTCAGTTTGGTTATTCTATATTACATTTAAAAAGGAATTGGTCCCATATTTGCTACAGTAGTGCAACATTTATCTCTTCCAGCTTGGAGTCCACTTGATTCAATGAATCTTGCAGTAATGGTTTTAATTAGAAAGGATTCTAAAAGTGGACTTTTCCTAGGATACTACAGACCTATGTCTATTATGAATATTGACTACAGGATTATAACAACAGTGATAAATAACAAATTAAAGTATGTTTAGAAAATATAGTGATACAAATGTAATATGATTTGTTTGTGTCTTAAGAGAACTCGCATGTTGTGAATGAAATTTTACAATCTGTGATGTACTATGTGCCAAATATGGGAGGTTATCATAAGGTCAACATGTTGAAATTAGAAGCATTTATGACATTTTACAATTTAATTAGGGTTTATAAATAGGAAATACTTGCCTACTATAAATTCCTAAAAGTATCATTCATTCAGTATGAGTTTGTATAGATTAGCATAAGCTCCACTTAAAGCAAATATCCAAATGTCAACAGTATTTGGACATTCTTACTTTGATGATGACATTATGAAACATGATGGATTATTTTGAGAAGCTATAAATATTATAGGATATATAATTAATTATACAAAATTGGAAAGATAGCTCTACTTATGAATGGAAAGAGCTTTAAATATTCCTCTTTTGAATATTTTTAGGACTAAAATATGGCATAGCATATGCAATTACTTTAATAGGAACCTACAAGAATTATTATAACCTACAAAAATTATTATAATAAGTGTAAAGGAAGATTCTCCCTTTCATTGTATTTTCATTGCAGACATTGTTTGCACACCCTCATTTAGTTGGCAGAATAAAGTTAAAAAGGTGAAAATCAAAATTCTATGGAACGGTGGCTCTTCACAAATCCCCTGGCAGCTAGCATGTGAAAGTTATTATACAGGTTGTTTATCTGCACCAGCTACTTTTAGATATATATCATGGTTATAATTTTTTGAACATCATAACTTTTTACTATAACAATAGCTTTGGTAATAATTTGATAAAGTATGTAGTAATAAAATATAATTC